>NC_139624.1:80016567-80181567 GCF_964638095.1 Poromitra crassiceps
TTCTGATTGATTTCATCTCTGCTTTTCGCGGACGATGTGGTCCTGATGGCATCATCGGTCTGGTACCTTCAGCACTCACTGGATGGGTTCACAGCCGAGTGTGAAGCAGCTGGCATGAGGATCAGCACCTCTAACTCTGAGGTCACGGTTCTCAGCAGGAAACCGGTGGATTGTCTCCTCCAGGTAGGGAATGAGAATGAATAATAAGTGAAGGAGTTCAAGTATCTCGGGGTCTTGTTCTCGAGTGAGGGGACAACGGAGCGGGAGATGGGCCGGAGAATCGGAGCAGCTGGAGCAGTATTGCGTTCGCTTTACCGCACTGTTGTGACGAAAAGAGAGCTGAGCCAGAAGGCAAAGCTCTTGATCTACCAGTCGATCTTCGTTCCTACTCTCACCTACGGTCATGAAGGATGGGTCATGACTGAAAGAACAAGATCGTGGATACAAGCGGCTGAAATGTGTTTTCTCAGGAGGGTGGCTGGCATCTCCCTTTAGGGACAAGGTGAGAAGCTCAGTCATCCATGAGGGAGGGACTCAAGAGTAGAGCTTCTGCTCCTTTGCTTAGAAAAGAGCCAGTTGAGGTGATTCGGGCATCTGGTAAGGATGGAGGTGTTCCAGGCACGTCCAGCTGGGAGGAGACCACAGGGCAGACCGAGGTGTTCCAGGCACGTCCAGCTGGGAGGAGACCACAGGGCAGACCGAGGTGTTCCAGGCACGTCCAGCTGGGAGGAGACCACAGGGCAGACCGAGGTGTTCCAGGCACGTCCAGCTGGGAGGAGACCACAGGGCAGACCGAGGTGTTCCAGGCACGTCCAGCTGGGAGGAGACCACAGGGCAGACCGAGGGCGAGGTGGAGAGATTATATCTCCACGCTGGCTGGCTGGGAACACCTCGGGATCCCCCAGTCAGAGCTGGCTAATGTGGCCGGGGAAAGGGAAGTTTGGTGCCCCCTGCTGGAACCGCTACCTCCACTACCTGATCCCGGATAAGCGTTGAAGATGGATGGATGGATGGACATTTCAGAGCAATCAATAATAATAATAATAATTACATGTGCCGTGGAGAGTTGAGTCTCAATAGACTCTAGTGTGTGAAATAGTGTTGAAAAAGCAGACAAGTCATGTGTTAATCAGACTTATTGCATAACTTATGTTCATGTTTGAGGATTTCTATTCGCTTTTTTTCAAAGGTCAAGTTTTCATTTTGTTTCTATATTTCATAGATGTTCAGCTCTTAATGTCTTCCTTTGAAATGTGTTGCCGGTCCAGTATTTTCCACTGGACAGGGACACTGGATATAAAGGCAGTACAGAGGCACTCATCAAGCAGCTCACTGCCGCATCACTGGCAGGGCTGAATGAACCGCTGATGGCGCAAGGTGCTAATGGATTTCATTGTCACTCTGATTAATAGAACAGCATAAGAAAACAGAACAAGCTGGTCCCCTATAAAAAGTTAAACTGATAATTAGACTTGGTTCATGCCTGTCTTATGTGCATGCATGCTGGCACATACTCATCACACACACACACACACACAGACACACACACACACACACACACACACATGCACCACACACACACACATGCACCACACGCGCACACGCACGAACACACACATTATAACAACTATACTATTGCCTTTGGCCATTTGGACATATCCTCATAAGAGAGTTATGTATGGCATGTAAGCGCCCTTAAGGGGGAAAAAGAGCGATATCACATGTTTAATGGTGCATAACATGTATGTAATCTTGTAACAATCTCACTGTAATGGGGGGAACTGTACAATTGACTATTAGCAGTGGCACATAAATGTCTTTTATGCCATTAAGCAAGCTCATACGCATCTAATCACCTACATAAGCATCGACTCAGCTGATTGATGAGCGCACTGTGGCTGTCAATTAGCCTCTCTCTGTGTCCATGAATATGCAATCAATAGGATCGACGGCGAGTATAGACGAGATGTCAGCCTGCAGCCCATTCAGACTGAGGTTTGATGATCAGTGGAGCACATATAGAAGATAACACGGCCGCAAGGAGGTCAACGCGTTAACTCAAACCATTTTCTTCTTCAACACGTTTTTTTCATCATGTTTCACTTTGCCGCATAATATGTGCTACAGTTGTCTCTTTTCTTATAGAGTTGCTGATAGAAAGGCAAAGACTTTGAAGATAAATGCATACATAGGCATCGACGTCACGGTTGATATTTCTCTAAAATAAAAATAAAATAAAATCATTTTATCAGTATACTGTAAGCCTTTATATCAAACTGGCTTTAAGAAAATGAAAACCATAGTACAGTACTGTATATTCAATCAGGTTGATATATCACCTGAAATCCTGACAATAGCCAGTGAACAGGATCTGAAGTTGCCTGCCTCTGGCCATGTGTCTTTCAGAAGCACTTGCCACCAGGAGTAATATCTTATCTGGAGCAAATCCCCATCATCATTCTTAATGCAGAAATGTCCATTTTCAACAGTACTTTAATCTGATATTCAGTTTGTACAAAACAAATGAAAAGAATCTGCCAGCCGGGTGAGATATTCTCACTTGTTTCAGGAACTTTTTTTGAATCAAATGTCACTATCTTGGCACATGTGGATCTTCCACCGGCTATTTCAACATAATAAATGCATAATGTGAAACTCAATTGATCCCTGTAGGGTCAGAGGTCAAGCTCAGCTACAGAGCAGCACTCCTGGAGCTGGTAGAAAGTCAATAATGACTTGCTCAAGGACACTTTAGTTTTGAACCCAGGTTCTCTAGTTGAAGGGCAGTCCCCTGCTCACTGTGCTACCCTGCTGGCCATAATATTATCATTTGTTCTCTTCTTTACAGAAAAATCAGATCTTAGACAGTGTGACTTGTTAAGATGGATATGTTTGCATGCTCAACATGAACAGGCTACTGGGACAGGTGACACTGCTGGAGCATGTACAGTACCACAAAGTGTGCACTCATCTAGATTAGGAATATATTATATTCATATATTAAAGGCCTAATAGGATACATGTAAGGGTTAATGCACGATGAGGTGTCCATTATCAGAAATTATTGGACGACGTGAACCGTCCGAGGGGAAGCCGAGGATGGTTGTCTCCTCGAAGTCCAATAGTTTCTGATAATGGACACCTCGAAGTGCATTAACCCGCTTATACCATGGTCACTTGCCAAAGAAACAAAACAAGACCATTAATTTATATTTCCATGCATTTTGCAATCAAAATCTAGTTTTCATAACCTTGAATATGAGTTGAGAACCGACGAGACAAAATAGTCCCCTCGGCTGCTCAAGATTAGGCTATCATTGGATAAAATGGCCACTTAGTGCCTGCTGCACCTGGCGCAATTCTAGAGTCAAGCTAACTAATAATTTGGCCAATTGTTGTAGCCTATGTAACAACATACAAAATAAAACGGCAATGTCTAAGAATGCAATGCCATGTAACTGGGTCGTTTAAACTTGCATTCCGGGGAATTACGTCAACGTCTGCGGGTCTTATAAGACGTAAATGGCGCGAGGCTGGAGTAGACTGAAAACCATCTGCTTTCAGTATGTTGGAGTCCAGGTATGTTTTGTACAAGGACGTCTCTCAGTGTGTTGCTGTTAACTGCCCATTTTGTTGTTTTCTTTTTGTTGATCTCGTCTTTTTCCTCGACTTGATTTGTATCAGTGATAAGAGGCAGCGCGCGCTCTCCCAGAGCGCCTGGCTGCTGCTCGCTTTAAGTTGTAAACAGAGCGTTTGACAGTTGACAGCTGAGAGCCCGGCTTCTGTCAGCTGACCAGAACGAAAATCAGATTTCTAAATAGCCGTTATTTTAATAAACTGAGCACTCAGGGGTAATCTAAATAGTTACTTTGACCGACTCATTTTTTTTCTAAACTTATAAAAGTGCCATATTAAGCGTTAACGGTGGTATGAGCTCAAGCGGCTCTGTCGTGATCCTGGCGCATTGATATGAACGGTGAACAGACCATTTAGCTAGGTGTACATTATCACTGTACATTATCACAAATTAATGGACACCTTGCAGCCAATCAGAATTGAGTATTCACCCAGACCATGGTATAAATTACAGTATACCACCTTGGACGCAGGGGTTGGTGTGTTTGTCTAAGGGGACATTGGCAACACAAAATAGTTTGTATATTTTCTTTAAAACATTATGTATAACAAGGTGAAGAAGGGCTACACTAACTTTTGGGGATTTTTTTAAAGTGCAACATCCAAAGAGTGCATTCATTTGACCACTCTCCTACACATGTGGCAGGTTTATATGTGTATCATTAAGGGTGCTTTCTCACTGGGAACGATTGCTTTCGTTCCATTCTGTTCTGCACCAGGGAACGATTGCCCCCCCTCCCCTCTCCCCTGCAGGTCAGCTTTCACATTACAACATTTCTTCCGTGCTCGGAAACGGAACAGAGTGCACTTGCGTCATCAACTATGCCTGGAGTTTATCCTCGCCTGTGTGTTGTCTATGTGGTTCAGAACGGTTGGCTTTCACACTCGCAAGTGTTCCGTGCCCGGGCATGCCAAAGCGCTCCCCAGACCACCTTTTCAAGTAGATCCTGTCATGGTTCCCTGTTGCACGCCCAGGGCACGGAACAGAACGGAACGCAATGCAACGTTCACACTCGTCAAAAGTTCTGAAACTGGGGTCAATTTGGGGACTAGTGTGCTCTGGAACGGTACCTGAAGGGGCCAGTGTGAAAGCAACGTAAAATGAACTGACCCTCCAGCCTGAGAGCAGCTACAACTTCTCATTTCTCACCTTCAGTCACCTACGATCACTTACCAATGGTAAGTGGCATGGTAACTTACCATGCCATAGTACTGAACACTGAACAAAGCCATCTACCAGAGACATGTACTGTAAATCCTGTGAGTGTTAATCATCTCATTACATAATTTAGGTAAGGTGACCAATGGGTCAGTGAAACAGCATTTACACACACTTTACATGGTTTGTTTTGGTCTGCTTGGCATGCCAGGTGCATGAGTTGGTCACATAGGGACAACAAAGTTTGACAATCACAGAAAAGTATTTGAAAGTTCATCTAGTATGCTTTTCTATGATTTTACAACTCACCTGACACTATTAGTGCAGGTGATGCAGTAAACCACACCCATCTCACACTCTATGATGACAAAGAACAGAAAAATCCAAATGCAATACAGTGATTTCCAAATCCTCCGTGGCCCTGCCCTGCTGCAGAGAGCTATGATTCAAACTATTCACTTCTCATCAGCGCAACAATATAAGGGCGACTGCCGACCGGCTCATCTCGCCAGCTCTTTGGACTGTCGTCAGCACTCCATCCTGTGGATCTCTGCCAGGAGCCCCTCTGTCCAATCAATAGGCACCGGCGGCTAGCTCTCTCTCTCTCTCTCTCTCTCTCTCTCTCTCTCTCTCTCTCTCTCTCTGTCTCCCTCTCCCTCTCCCTCTCCCTCTCTCTCAGCTAGCTCTCTCTCTCTCTCTCTCTCTCTCTCTCTATCTGTCTCCCTCTCCCTCTCCCTCTCTCTCAGCTAGCTATCTCTCTCTCTCTCTCTCTCTCGCTCTGTCTCCCTCTCCCTCTCCCTCTCTCTCAGCTAGCTCTCTCTCTCTCTCTCTATCTGTCTCCCTCTCCCTCTCACCCTCTCTCAGCTAGCTATCTCTCTCTCTCTCTCTCTCTCTCTCTGTCTCCCTCTCCCTCTCACCCTCTCTCAGCTAGCTCTCTCTCTCTCTCTCTGTCTCCCTCTCCCTCTCACCCTCTCTCAGCTAGCTCTCTCTCTCTGTCTCTCTCTCTCTCTCTTTCTCTCTCTCTCTGTCTCCCTCGCCCTCTCGCCCTCTCTCAGCTAGCTCTCTCTCTCTGCCTCTATCTCTCTCTCTGTCTCCCTCTCCCTCTCGCCCTCTCTCAGCTCCCACAGTATAAAGGCCGGCCTGTTCTGCCTGCGCAGCATAGTGATTGGGCATTAGGCCCGCGCTGCTGTGTGAATTAGCTTAATCTGTGTCCGCGATGAAGGACAAGGCTTTTCATGCCCACTGGAGACATTCAGTGGACATAAAAGAAGCTAATCTTTAGGAAATGTAGAGAGGATGGAGTGAGTGTGAGTAAGTGTTTGTGTGTGTGTGTTTGAGACAGAGAGAGAGAGAGAGGGAGGGAGGGAGGGAGGGAGGGAGGGAGAGAAAGAGAGATAGCAGGAGAATTAGCCTGAAGATTAATGAATGGAGACGGTTCCCACAGTGATAGGCCTTTGATGATGATGCTTAATCCTCCAACAATAAATCAAAAATCTATTGAAACTCTTGAAAATGTGTGGCTCGTGGGCCAGGAAGGCACTTGTACTGTCATCACTTAAACTAGTGGAAAAGTGGATAACGTGGTGTTTGAAATATACTGTACAGAGAGCAGTGGTCTGTGGCTCTGGAGGATCTATATCCCCCATCTCTGTACGTCTGGGCTTTATACCCAGAGGGCAATTAGAGGGGATGGTGTTCTCCTGGTTACCCACCATCACCAATCAATTTTAGCAATGAAATGGAGAATATGAGGTCGGGGGGGGGGGGGGGGGGCTTACCTGTCCACAGATGCACCTCCCCAGCCCACAGTGGCAAATCTCCTAATAAAGTGTTTGCCGTCTACATGTTTGGACAATAGACACTGCGATCATGAGAACAATATCACAATGTATGGAGTGGGAGCAGATGTACTGCCCAGAGGCAACAGAGACCAAATGGAACATGGTTTATTGCAATATAGACCTAAGCACCATCTCTCTCTCTCTCTCTCTCTCTCTCTCTCTCTCTCTCTCTCCCTCTCTCTCTCCCTTCAAATGTCTCATTGCACATAGCTTTCCATCAAGCACCTGCCCAAGTGTTAAGATGCAATAGGCTTAACATGTTCCCACAATTAGAGAGCATGCCCTGCCCTTAACAACACCTCCCCCCGACATAGTGGATATAGTCTAGACTCCTCGTCCTTGACAACCTGCCAATGCACAATCTCCCTATACCTGCAAATATGTATTGATCAAAATTCAGCTACGACTGTGGGAAAGACATGGAGACTTCACCCGTACTATCACCACTCACACTCACGCTCAGATAACTTCACACACACACACACACACACACACACACACACACACACACACACACACACACACACACACACACACACACACAGTCTCTCTCTCTCTCTCTCTCTCTCTCTCTCACACACACACACACACACACACACACACACACACACACACACACACACACACACACACACACACACACACACACACACGCTGTCCAGACTCCAGTGATTTAAAAAAAATCATGTTCCCATGGGGAAAACCCATGCATTTTAAGTAGCCTACCACAGGGTATTTTTATCGGGTATCCCAACAACTATCCTGCTGCATGCTGTTGAGAATGGAGTTAGCAAAAAATAATTAGTCTAAATCTGGCAATGAAGGGCTATCTCCTTTGTTTACAAGGGAATGTACTTTCTCCCCCTTTAAGGCACTTTTACGCACAGTCTCTAATAGTGAATTTGGGTCAGCAGCAGTCAGCTGGAGCCCAAGATCTGTCTTGGGTGATCTGATCACAGGTGCATGTTTCTGTAAGAGCTTCGCAGCAACCGCAAGCTTGTAATCAAAACCAAGGCATACTTTCTAAACCATCCTCGACCTCAATACATGAACCAGAAGTCCTAAACCACGTTTGCATTTCCAATTGCACCACCACGTCCCAATTAAACGTCCCAATTAAATAATGGACAAAAAAGCACGGGCATTTGAAGACTTGCCATCCTCTTGTATCTCGTTATCCGCACGATAAAGTCAAGAATAAAGCGATGACTTTGTGACTTACCGAAATGAGATCCTGGCCACTGGCGGCGACCGGCTTATCCTCGTTTCCCTTTCCCCTCGTCCGCCTCTGTGTCAAGTCAATCCGCAGTGTGCTCAGGTCAGATCAGAGCGGAGCGGTGCGCCTTTTCGCTGCGTCCTGCGTCCCGAGTTGCCGGGGATGGAGCGACCATTTGCCGGGATGCTGGGCCGGGGGTGCGAGGCTGAGGCATCCGCAGGGAGGAGAGAGGAAGGAGGTGGGAGGGCGGGGGAGGAAGAGGGAGGCGAAGTGCCGGGTAACAAAAGCGAGAGAGAAAGAGAAGAGGAGCGGAGCAAAGCACTGCAGCGACGGGGAGGCAACACCGCCGAGAAGAGGCAGACACAGCAGCTCTCCCTCCCCTCGCCACACACGCACGCGCGCGCGCACACCGCAGCATCCCCAAACATTTGAGCGCTCATACGAGAATACGGAGCGCCATCTTCAGGTGTTGTGTGGTGAGGTTGGGAGTTGCCTCTTGAGCAGTATAACTCGTTACTTTAATCTGATTACTTTTTCAGTAGGCTAACTAAGTAATGAAAGTCGTTACAATTTCCAAAAAGTAATCAGATTACAGTTACTAATCCAAGTAAGTAATGCTGAGTTACTTTTTCTGGCTTTATTTATGCAGAAAAACAAAAGGAAAACTCCTGAGACACCATTGCTTTGTTCATAATACTAGGCATCTCGCGCGCTGCGCGTGCTCGATTCCTAGGCTCGCCCGCTGCGTGGTCTCGCCCGCCCTGCAGCTCGCTGAGCTGGCCATGCAGCTCGCATACGGAGTTCAGCCGCTGTTCAGGGCCTCGGCGGGGGCCTCGGCTGCTACATCGGGGGCTCGCCTGCCCTAATGGCACGTGTGTGTGTGTGTGCCCCCTTATGACATCACTGATGACATCATCAGTCTTATAACACCACCAGTGATGTCACTGTGCCTCCTTGTGTGTGCCCCCTTATGACATCACTGATGACATCACTTCCAGTTGAGTGACATCACTTCCGGGACAACCAGGACACAAAATGGAAACAGACATTGCCCACATTGCCAAATTTATAGTGCAGTGCCTGTTCCCCCCATTCACCACCCCGTGATTGGTCCCCCCCACAATGCACTCAGTCAGGTCCCCCTAAGCGCACTCCCCAAGTTTGAAGTCGATCCGACAAATGGTTCTCGAGATACGTGAAGGACAGACATACAGAAGTCGATGGGGCGGACAGTCCTGGACATACATGAAAGCTGTGATCTTATCGGATAAAATTATTAATATCAGGCAGGCTATTAGTGGCTCCACACCAAGAAATGCTGTGACATCATCCTACCCGCAGATCCCTAGTTCGATAAATTTGTCCCAGTTCAGCATTATCGACCACGACATCTTAGAGGAAACTGTGCAAGGCCTTAAATCATCTTCGTGCTGTCTCGATACCCTTCCAACAAGCTTTTTTAAAAGCGTTTATAACTGTCTGTCGTCGGACCTATTGCAAATAGTTAATAGATCCCTTGTGACCGGCACTTTTCCTGAGTCCCTGAAAACTGCAGTTATTAAACCCCTACTAAAAAAGCGTAGCCTTGATGCATCGGTAATCAGTAACTACAGACCAATATCTAATCTCCCCTTTATAGCCAAAATAATTGAAAAGGTTGTTTACCTACAACTCAATAGATTCCTAACCTCAAATGATCTCCTAGATAAACTCCAATCAGGCTTTCGCCCCCATCACAGCACTGAAACCGCGCTTACTAAAGTCATAAATGACATCAGAATGAACACAGACTCAGGCAAAAATTCGATTCTAGTGCTACTGGATCTTAGCACTGCATTTGACACTGTTGACCACACAATTTTATTGGACAGACTGGAAAACTGGGTTGGGCTATCGGGTACGGTCCTCCAGTGGTTCAAGTCCTATCTTCAAGACAGGAAGTACTTTGTCTCCATTGGCAATTACACATCTGACCTAACTAGGATGACCTGTGGGGTGCCTCAAGGATCCATTATGGGGCCCGTTCTCTTCAACCTTTATATGTTCCCTCTAGGCCTAATTATGCAAAAAAACAAAGTAGCCTATCATAACAATGCAGACGACACTCAGTTGTATATAACTCTTTCCTCAGCTGACTATGCCCCCATAGAATCATTGTGCCAGTGCATTGATCAAATAAATAACTGGATGTGCCAGAATTTCCTACAGCTAAACAAAGACAAAACTGAGGTGATCGTGTTTGGCCCCAAAGAACAAAGGCTTAAAATCACTGCACGCCTTGAGTCTCGATCCCTGAAACCTAAGGATCAAGTCAAAAATCTTGGAGTTATTATTGATTCCGATCTCAACTTTAACTCCCACATTAAGTCAATTAGAAAATCTGCTTTTTATCATCTTAAAAATATAGCAAGAATTAGGGGATACATGTCCAGACAGGATCTAGAAAAACTAATTCACGCCTTCATTTATAGTAGGTTAGACTACTGCAATAGCCTTTTTTCTGGTCTCTCCAAAAAAGAACTTAGGCAACTTCAACTCATTCAGAATGCTGCTGCTAGTTCTAACGAAGACTAAGAAAGCTGATCATATCACTCCAGTTCTTAAGTCCTTACACTGGTTGCCAGTGTGTCAGAGAATAGATTTTAAAATACTGTTATTAGTCTATAAATCACTTAATGGCCTAGGCCCAAAATACATAGCTGAATTGCTCCCACGCTACGAACCGTCTAGAACTCTTAGGTCAACAGGGTCCAGCTTATTAACTGTCCCTAGGATCAAATCAAATCACGGGAAGGCTGCATTTACCCACTATGCTTCTGCTAGCTGGAACAAATTGCCTGAAGACCTCAGATCTGCCCCAACCTTACTTACTTTTAAAAATAGACTAAAGACTTGTATGTTTACCGTCGCTTTTAACTGCTGACAGCTACTATGCAAACCCAATGAGTAAGTTAGCTCTTTCTGCAACTGCCGCGCCTGTTGCCTATTGCACTTTTTATACTCTTTTTTTTTAAGTTTTGTTGTGATGCTTTTAAATGTCCATTTTATTTCTTCTTTTCGTTTATTTTCCTGTGTGCTTAATGAAGTTGCTTAATGCACTTTTTATACTCTTTTTTTAAAGTTTTGTTGTGATGCTTTTAAATGTCCGTTTTACTCTCTTCTTTTCTTTTATTTTCCTGTCAACCATTTTATGTGAAGCACTTTGAATTGCCACTGTGTATGAAATGTGCTATACAAATAAACTTGACTTGACTTGACTTATTGGTTGAATTGCATAAAGTTTACCTGCAATTTCTCTGGTTCCCAGCAACGCACCCGCCAAGTTTGAAGTTGATCGGACAAATGGTTCTCGAGATAAACCGCTTTTTGTGTTGCCAGTAGGTGGCGCTATGTCAAACTGCACGGAATTCGGCACTGCACTGTGTTGAGTTCCTATCAGCGCACTTCCCAAAATTTGAAGTCGATCGGACGAACGGTTCTTGAGATAAACCGCATTTTTTGTTGCCAGTAGGTGGCGCTATGCCGAATTGCACGGAAACAGGTCACTGCACTTCGTCAGGGCCCCCTTAACGAACTTCCCAAGTTTGAAGTCGATCCGACCAACGGTTCTTGAGATACGGGCTGAGAGAGAGAGAGAGAGAGACATTGCTGGGGGGTCACCCACACAGGTGCTCTTTCTTTTACACGTCCTGAAAGTTTCAGCCCGATCGCACGTAAAGCGTCATAGCCGTGGCCGGCCAAAGTTCTGCTCACATGGACTCCTGTATTTCATTCCAATAAAGTGGATTCAGTTGTAAAAGGAGCTGGCTTGGTTATATGTCACTTTTTCGGGGGTAAAAAAAAAGTAACTAGTAATGTAACTAATTACTTTTGTAAGTAATCTGTAAAGTAACTTTTATTACTTTTAGTAATCAGTAACTAATTACATTTCCCAAGTAACTTGCCCAACACTGCCTCTGATACACATACACCAGTTAGGCTATTTAGTGTGTGCCTATTCACAATGTGGTTTCTGTGTGTGTGTGTGTGTGTGTGTGTGTGTGTGTGTGTGTGTGTGTGTGTGTGTGTGTGTGTGTGTGTGTGCGCGTCAGTGCGTGCGTGCGTGCGTGCATGTGTAATTGAACATGGTTGAATCTGTCATCGAAGTCTTGGGTTTACTGAAGGCTCAATGTCACCAATTTCTCCCGTATCATTTCTCTCTCCACTCTCTCTCTGTTGTGTCCCCCCTTTCTCTCTCTCTCTCTGTCTCTCTCTCACACACACACACACACACACACACACACACACACACACACACACACACACACACACACACACACACACACACACACACACACACACACACACACACACACACACACACACACACACACACACACACACACACACACACTCCATGGTAACCAGATCCCTAGGGGTCTGATACAATCCATCTCCCAGCCTGCCTCTCTCTCTTTCCCTCTCTCTCTCTCCCTCTCTTCCTCACAACCCCCCCCCCCCCACACACACACACACACACACACACATACACACACAAACACACACACACACACACACACACACACACACACACACACACACACACACACACACACACACACACACACACACACACACCTTTGCGACTGGTTTCCCAAGGTCAGGAAGTGCTGAGTGTTTCAGATATTGTGGGGCTACGTCATATTCTGTGCACAGTCTGTCCCATCGGCTCAACTGAGATACAGTCTGAGGACTGAATCCCTTTTGCCTCCTTTCTTTCCATATTTCTATTGTTAACACTGAGTGTAATGTAATGTAATGTACTGTAATGTAATGTTAACACTGAGTGCACCTTCCTTACTGGCAGGGCCGTAACCAGAGTTCCGAAATAGGGGAGGTCCAGCAAGACCTCAAAAATTTGAGTTTTTTTCCCCCCCCTTTTTTAGCCATATTTAGAGTAATATATCATTTTAAATCAACATTAGGATTATACTGTTGTGATGTCATTATTCAGTATATTCTCTTTCATGTCACCACCTGCTCAGCTCTCCTGTCAACATAATTGTAACTAACAAACACAAACTGTTTTAGCCAAATTCATATCAAAATGACACCTACAAACACAGGTACACAACCCAAGCCGTAGGCTACACAACACACAAAGTCATCATCGATAATAAAAAAAAACATACAGAGGGACATTTATTTATTCCTGATAGGAACGATTGAAAAATAAAATAAAATATATTATGTTGTTTTTAACTTTACACCACCTCTTTTTGTTACTTATTGGGTCATGAAACTGAAACCATGCATATAGCCACCTGCATACCTGACTTCGGGAGCTTGGCAATTGGCATCATGCATGATTAGCCAGTAGCATCCCAACGTGTCACACAGGTAACATTACTTAAGAGACAGACTAGACACTTACTTTCTTGGTTGTTGCTAAAAAATCTGTCAGTGTCACTCACTGTCTGTCGTTCACTTCGCTCACTGTCTCGCAGCTCGCTCACCTTCAATTATCTCGCCAGGCAGACAAACAGTCATCACTCACCACCATGCTGCTGCTCTCTCGGAATCAAGTTACCGCGGACGCGGCGTCAGATGACTTCCTGCCTGACCTGCATTTTGTTTCAAAATAAAAGCGATCCCGTGTTTTTCATGCTTTTCCATGCAGATTGTTTTATAAAAAAAAAAAAAAAAAAATCCCTCTGAAATATTAGGGGAGGTCCGGACCTCCCCGTTCTCATAGCTAGTTACGGCCATGCTTACTGGTGGTGGAAAACATCAGCAACATCTTTCTGATGTTAATTTATGCCCTTTGTGCACATCTGTCCCTATGTCTGTCTCAAGGCTTCCTTCTTTAACGTGCCCTTCATGGGCTTGTTCTGGGTATGTGCTATGTGTAGTGTAGCATTTTAAACAAATCATCAGTATACTGTATCATTGTCAAATAAATTGGTCCCTTGGTATAACTACTGCAAACAAATTAGACTGTGGTGGTCAAGATGATTGGTAGCCTCTGTTTTGCAGAGGTGTTGTGTTTCAAATTAAGAGCACATTTCATATAAAGCCCGTTGCTTCCTGACACAAACGAGATGT
Source organism: Poromitra crassiceps (assembly GCF_964638095.1). Lineage (NCBI taxonomy): Eukaryota > Metazoa > Chordata > Actinopteri > Beryciformes > Melamphaidae > Poromitra > Poromitra crassiceps. Next base: position 80,030,504 of record NC_139624.1, read on the forward strand.
TTGCTTCTTCAGTTGTCTGGTTCACTTTACTGAAGAAGATAATCACGCCAGAAGTGAATCTTCCTTTCACTCCTTCCAGGCAGCATCTGCCATCGCGAGAAACTCTGAACGCATTTAGCTCTGCTGCTCTGGAAGAACAGCGCCTGGAAGCGAGCTGCCTTTGTGCTGTGCAGTGGGCTACAGCACATTTCCCACAAAATCCACTCCGATAGCTTCTCAGCAATTGTTTGTTTATGATGATTAAATGGTAAATGGCCTGCATTTATATAGCGCTTTTATCCAAAGCGCTTTACAATCAGTAGGTACATTCATCCATTCACACGGCTGGACTGCAATGCATTCTTACCGGTGCGATGGCCGCTGGGCCGCTGGGTAGTGGGCCGGTCAGGTTGGTGAAAAAGTATGTATTTATGTATTTGATTGGGCCGGTAGCGGCCCATTCAGGCGTCAATAATGAATGATTCTGGTCTCTGGAGTGGCCTTCTAACCAATGCTAATGTATAGTATTGTAATTTAGGATGTTACCTGAAGGCAACACAGGTGGTGACAGCCAATGACATGCACGGAAAACGTATGTATGTGTGTGTGTCTCTGACCCAGCTCCATGGGAGAAGAACCACAGAGAGAGAAAGAGAAACTGTTCCTCGTGTTATATTTATTTCCTCCATCTTGCTGCTGCTCTGGGAGTGCACGCGAGAACTGCATTAACCCACTCTGCTAACAGACGTGTTGTTCAAAGATGTTGTTGGTGCTCCCTCTAACTCCACAATGTGCAAGATAGTAATAGGCTATGTGTCTCTGTATAGGCGGGTGCACAACCGCACACACCCTGCTGAGAGCAGCGCACACACATGCTGACATGCTGCGCTGCTGAGACGCACAGTGTGCGACTGAAATGTCTGCACTTTAAAAAAATCAGTGTTATGTTTAGTACTTGTTCAAAAGGCCTCTATCAGCGCCGTTTGCTGAGGATGCAGATCAGGTACGCGCTGGGGATTGGAACGGACTCTTGCTGTAGCGGGCACTCGCTGGAGAGGTGAAGTGCGAGCCGACAGAGAGAAAAAAGCGAGTGAGGAGCATGGTTCATGTCCGCGGTTCAGAGACTGATCTCAGTTAGTACTGTGTGCGTGCGTCCCTGAGACCTGTAAGTCATGTCACTGTTTAAGTTATCAGTTAATTGCAGTTAATGTAAAGCATAAGTTTATATTCATGTTGGAGATTTGGTTACCCTAGAAGGATGCGTGATGGATTCCGCTCCACGTGGCTGTTAATTGAATAATTGATGGAATGCCATACTCCTGCCTGTCGGGTGCATTGTGGAGACTATGCTATAACTAAGATTATATTAGAAATATATGTTTGCCCTGCATTAGTATTGTATATTTCATAGTGGTTTGTGGTTTGGTGCACATTTAAATAGTTTTATTGTATCAAGCTTAGGCAAGTAATAGTAATTATTAGTGATTGTTATTTCCACGATATATGTACATGTAGCCTATGTTGATATGGAGGCTGATATGCTGGCTATGTATGTAGTGAACATACAATAGTTTATGTCAGTATATAGTGTATATACTGTGTGTATGTATGCATAGATGGATATATGTATAACTGATGCTATAGGCTTTGTGGTGGACTAGTTTATTACTGTAATTATAATAATGTATATATATATTTTATTTCTTTACAGAACCACATACACATGTAAACCACGCCCATGTCTGACCATTGCTCAGTCAAGTAAAAGTCTTGAAAGAAGATAAGTTGTCTGCTTCCGTGTTTTAACAGACGCACCTGGAGCGAAGTTTAAATCCAATCAGAACCAGCAAGTTATAGTATCATACAGTCCTTTATTATAGCCTCAACAACAGTACTGTACTTATGTCTATTTAATAAGTAAACGTTGAGTTCTCACTGGGCACGATTATTCAATGCTGCAACATCATTACACCTAAAAAACCCCTAGACCGGGTCTTAACATGTGGCTTTATAAGTAAATCCCCAACCCATGCGAGCACGAGCGAAGCGAGCGCGAGCTCGAAAAATTGGGCCGATTCGAAATTGTGGGCCTGTCTGACACATGGCAGGTAGCTTTTTTGGTCCCAGTCCAGTCCAGCCCTGTCCATTCATACACCGATGGCGGCAGGCTACCACGCACGGTGCTGGCACACCATCAGGAGCAATTTGGGGTTCAGTATCTTGCCCAAGGACACTTCGACTTGCAGACAGGAGGAGGTGGGAATCGAACCACCAAAGCGATTAGTGGATGACCCGCTCTACCTCCTGAGCTACAGCTGGCGATTATTACTGTCTGAAAATTAATGTGGTAAAGATTTAATGATGTTAAAATGCTGTGTAGCATCTTTAATAGGTGAAATAAACAAGGAATCATTGTTTGTAGATAGATTATCAGGTGTGTTTAAAAAAACATTTTTGCAACAGTTGAGGGGGTTGGATTTCTGTCTGAACATCAGAAAAGAGCATTCATACCCAAATTAACGTAATGATGCCATGTGAAACTGATAAGCAACAGAACTGTTTCTTTAATGTCCCTTGTTGTAGACTGGAAAGGTGTTAGGAGGAATCCCCCAAATACTAATGCTGAGACGGAGAACCTCAAATGGCACTGAGTTGGGCTTCAATTTAGCAACACCTACCTTCCTGGTCAGAGGGAATGCAGTGTCCATCATCGAGCTTCCAAATCCCGGAGGATCTAATCACTGAAGACTTGTGCTTTGGTAAGTGCCTTTGAAATGTCTCTGCAACACTTGTAAGACAAGCGTATTAACACTTTCCACTGCTTGTGACTTTTCTTAGCACCTCTCGTAACATTCAAACAAAGGACTGTGGAGGTGCTTACCAGACAATGACGACACTGTCGACACAGATGCGAAAGGGGCTGTAATGTGGACACGGGAGTATCTTTACCGTTTCCTGACCAACAGCAAAAGCTCCCACATGCAAAGATAAAGGTCAGTGAGTGCAATATAACAGTGATGCTTGATACAGGGGCATCTGTGAATATCATTGAAGCAACTTTTCAGAATTTCAGATGTAGGCTAAGCCCCCACTCACCAAATGCACGGTTCCCGTGCCATGTTTCCTTATCACTCACGCATCCCACTGCCTGCCTGCTATAAGTACTTGGACAAAAAGTAGTATTTGGGTAGAACATACCTTAAAAACTGTAATACTTGGTCTCCGGCTCTACAGATCCATAGTATGGCTCTACCGACGGACCTGATTCAACAGTCTGCTTCACTCAGTTGGTAGAGAACCTAACAACCCTAACAACCTTGGGCTGTGGGTTAGAATCTCACACGGAACTACTCTTGAATTCATTTGTTAGGTATAATTAATGATCCAGTACTCATTTAACTACTCTGTATGATGGTTCACCCTACATTAGGGTACACAAAAAAGTAACTAATGGACAGGTAATAATTAAGTAATGATTCAGTACTCATGAACTACTATGATGCACCACTTTACAATAGGGTACACAAAAAGAGCAACTAATGGACAGGTACTAATTAAGTAATGATTCAGTACTCATGAACTACTGAGTATGATGCACCACTTTACAATAGGGTACACAAAAAAGTAACTAATGGACAGGTAATAATTAAGTAATGATTCAGTACTCATGAACTACTGAGTATGATGCACCACTTTACAATAGGGTACACAAAAAGAGTAACTAATGGACAGGTACTAATTAAGTAATTATTCAGTACTCATCATGAATACTCAGTATGATGCACCACTTTACAGTACCCACTTTACAGTAGGGTACACAAAAAGAGTAACTAATGGACAGGTAATAATTGAGTAAGGTTAGGTTAGGTAGGTTAAGTTTATTTGATGTGGATATCACAGAGCATTGGAGATGAAACATGTATGCACAACAACCAGATACACAGTGTTTAGTGTTTATAGCGGAACGCTAATTTTCAACACCTGTCCACAGGCGACTCCTACACCAAAACACAACCCAAATGGACATACCCAAAAGAAACATAATCAAATATAAAACCAACAAGAGTAAAGCTATATATACAAATGTATTGACAAGAAAGTCACTAAAGAAAGTTACTAAAATAACTAAAACAGAGGACATACCCGAAAAGAAACAATCAAAATTATTCATTGCTCATGAACTACTCAGTATGATGTGTAACCCACTCAAATTAGTCTATACTCTGGGTAAATCTATTTCCAGTCTATTTCCCATCTGCAATAGCGATTTAAGTCCAGCAGACGGCAGTAGTGGTGTTGGAGCTGTAGAACGGAAAAACAACTTATTATTAGAGAGTAGAAGAAGAAACAACGACATGACAGAAAAGACGGAAGCAACAAAGACATTCACCATGCCAAAGAAAGTAAAGAAAATAAGATAAAACATAGTTTAAAGGTTTTCTATGAGAAACAGGTCGAAGTTCCCCTGTTTGAGATCATCATTCACTTATGATCTGACATCTTGAAGTTCTGCTGAGGATTAAATGGCGATATATTTCATCCTCCGGTGAGTGTTTGGTCAAGTATTAGCCATGTGGTGCTAGCTAACATACTGGAGTCAATGCATTAAGTTGCAGAGTGAAACGTATTGTTTAGCTTTGCTGTTTGTTTTACAATGTGGCAAGTTATTCCTTGATAAGACATTTACTAAAAAACCAATCGGAGTAGAACTAGAGTTGGAATAAATAAGGTGCAATTAGTATGAATGAAAATGAATGGAATGGAAAGAAAATGATGTCATGTTGCTGTGTGTTTTGCTATTACCAGAGTTTACATGTGCAGCAACTAAAAGAGATTGAATGTATTTGTATATAATTTAGTAGTAATTTGGGAAGTACTGTCAACTTTTGAGTACATTTAGTAGCTACATTTAGTTCCAGATCTGCTAATGTATTTACAATTATCAGAGAATAATCAAAGCCCTGCTTGCGCAGGTTGGTTTTTTATGGATCTGATCAGGGCCGTAACCAGGGTTCCGAAATAGGGGAGGTCCAGCAAGGGGAGGCGGATTCGGTGGCGCCCGCGAAAAAAAATTGAGATTTTTTTTTCCCCTTTTTTAGCCATATTTAGAGTAATATATCATTTTAAATCAACATTAGGATTATACTGTTGTGATGTCATTATTCAGTATATTCTCTTTCATGTCACCACCTGCTCAGCTCTCCTGTCAACATAATTGTAACTAACAAACACAAACTGTTTTAGCCAAATTCATATCAAAATGACACCTACAAACACAGGTACACAACCCAAGCCGTACACGACACACAAAGTCATCATCGATAATAAAAAAAACATACAGAGGGACATTTATTTATTCCTGATAGGAACGATTGAAAAATAAAATAAAATATATTATGTTGTTTTTAACTTTACACCACCTCTTTTTGTTACTTATTGGGTCATGAAACTGAAACCATGCATATAGCCACCTGCATACCTGACTTCGGGAGCTTGGCAATTGGCATCATGCATGATTAGCCAGTAGCATCCCAACGTGTCATACAGGTAACATTACTTAAGAGACAGACTAGACACTTACTTTCTTGGTTGTTGCTAAAAAATCTGTCAGTGTCACTCACTGTCTGTCGTTCACTCGCTCACTGTCTCGCAGCTCGCTCACCTTCAATTATCTCGCCAGGCAGACAGACAGTCATCACTCACCACCATGCTGCTGCTCTCTCGGAATCAAGTTACCGCGGACGCGGCGTCAGATGACTTCCTGCCTGACCTGCCTTTCGTTTCAAAATAAAAGCGATCCCGTTTTTTCATGCTTTTCCATGCAGATTGTTTTATAATTAAAAAAAAAAAAAAAAATCCCTCTGAAATATTAGGGGAGGTCCGGACCTCCCCGTTCTCATAGCTAGTTACGGCCATGGATCTGATTGAGATTGAGAGAGAGGGAGACGCCATCCGCCGACCGACCAGCAGGGGACGTACGGTGGAGAGCGACCGGACCGGACGTGCTGTGTGACCGAGGTGGAGTCTCACCAGTCTCAAGGACTGATTCACAGGAGGACTTGGTTCAATATCCTTCTTCGTCATAATCGTGCGGATAAGCATGCGCTCACTGTGCTGAGATCTCGTCACACTAAAAACACACTACCCGGGTAGATCACTTTTTGTTTCATGGGTTTGAGCTCTGAAGTGTATTTAATTTGTTTATTTGGGTTTTCCAACCTGAGTGGTTGAACAAGAAAGGAGGAGATACAGAGTTTCCTTAAAGGACAAAACTGGGTCTATCTCAAACTATTGGGACTAAGAGAGATCACAGTAACCGAAGTGTACTATAAAAAGAAGAAAACTGTTCTATGTTGTAAAATAAATACGCCGGCTATATGTTCTAAGAAAGTCTCTGGTATTCCATTTCTCTACTCCTTGAAAAATACCTACAGTTAAGCACTTGTATCTATAGTGTACTGAGTAAGTGCTACATAAGTTATGGCGAGCCAGGCCATGGAGTAGATGTTGAAAAATTAATAGTAACCAGAGCTAAATTCTAAATATTGCCGGTTGAGCCGTTAATTCATACAGTATTATTTTTCTTGTGCTGTTACCAAACTTTCTTAGTCCCTTTAGTACATTGTTTAATATTCTATGCAACCATGGGCACTGAGCAAGAGTATGGTACAGATATGTTGAAGTCTGTGTACATTGAAGGTATTACAGCAACTGATACTGATGAGCAGATAGCTGAATTCTGTTTACCTTTTGGAGCTGTGAACAGAGTACTTAGGGTGAGACAAACGGGGCAAGGGAGTGGTGTTAAAGCTTTAGTAGAGTTTGAATCTGAAGAATCTGTTATAAAGCTAGCACCTAGCCTCCCACAGTATTTTCCTAGTTCTGGAAACCCTAACATTATGTGGCGTGTAGATAGAGCTTACAAAACGGCTCAGACCCCTAAGAAAACCCCGCCCATAGTGCAGGCCGAGCCCCTGGACCTAAATGATAGCCCAAGCTCTGAAGGTGAAGCAGATTCTGATGACAGTCAGACACCTCTAGTAAAAAGCAGACATATCGTGTTTGATTATGCTTCTCCTGAACTTAACTCTAAAGCAAAAAATCAGACAAAAGTAATACAGCAAGCTCATCCAGTCGGCCGAGGAGCCTCAAACAATGACATTTTCAATCCCCCTGAGGTCCAGAGGATCATTGTAGAGCATGTCATTAAAAATGATAGTTCCAATGTACATAGTCAGGGATCCAAATGGCTTCGCCCCTTTTCAGGAAGAGTCCCTAAGCCTCCAAATGAAGTAGATTTTGAGACGTGGTCTCTCCATGTAGAGCTGGTGATCCAAGATAAACTCCCTGTGGATGTGCAGCGGCGTAAAATCTTAGATAGCCTGCTCCCACCAGCTTCTGATTTACTTAGGCAGCTAGGCCCATATGCAGCTCCTCATGATTACCTCAAACTTCTTGATTCAGCATATGGGTTAGTTGAGGATGGGGAGGAGATCTTTGCAAGGTTTTTAAGCACTCATCAAAACACAGGAGAGAAAGCCTCTGAGTTTCTACAGCGACTGCAGGTGCTACTCACCACAGCTATACAGAGAGGTGGTATTACTAATGCAGACGCAAACAAACACTTATTGAGACAGTTTCGACGTGGATGCTGGGATCAGTCCCTTATTCTCGCGTTGCAGTCAGAACTTAAATCAGACACAGCCCCTGATTTTTCCGACTTCTTACTGCAGCTGCGAACAGAGGAAGACAGGACAGCTGCAAAACTTGACCGCATGCATCGTCATTTTGGTAACACAAAAACAAAATCATCTGTAAATATGCAAATTGTGCCCGAAGTCCCTCCCTCTTATGATAAAAATGCCAATGTAATTCAGACATACATTACAGAAACAGAGGATTTAAGGAAGCAGGTTGCTGAACTAAAAATGCAACTTACCAAAAAGAAAGAGTATAGGAGACAGAGGCACACTAACCAGGAAAATCTAGCTCAGGAAACCCCCCCAGCTAGGGCCGCAGCAGATATTCAAGCCCAGCAAACAGCATCCAAACCCAGATCAAAAGCTTGGTTCTGTTTCAAATGCGGCAATGATGGCCATATTGCCAGAGAGTGTGAAAATCCCCAAAATAAGCTCTTAGTGGATCAGAAATATAAGGAACTGAAAGCAAGACAAAATGAATGGCAGGCCCAATACGGCCATTTAAACTGGACAGGGTCGCAGTGGAGGGACTAACTGCACCCAGAAATGAACCAAAATGTCCCATACAAAACAAAGAAATAGAAACAGTCATCTGTGAAACTCATTCCCCAGCTCAATCACTTGATGGTGTTCTTCCAAGAGGGTTGATAGGGCCAAAGTGCACAGAAATTGTCACCATTGAAGGAGTTCAGTGTGAGAGCCTCCTTGATTCAGGGTCCCAGGTGACCACAATTTCAAAGTCTTTTCATCAGAGTCACCTCTCACATCAGCCCATCTTCCCTATTCAAGACCTTTTAGACATAGAAGGTGCTGGTGGTCAGGAAGTACCCTATCTAGGCTATATCCAAGTCAACATCTATTTCCCACAGGATATCATGGGGAAACCTGAAAACGTTGATACCCTTGCACTTGTTGTGCCTGATAACAGAACAAACACGGATGTCCCCTTGTTGATAGGCACCAACACACTGGACCCTCTGTATGAGAAATGTGCACTTAACCAGGACAAGTCGATGGAACACAAGACCAAAGGCAGCCATTGTTCTCCACTTGTAAAACAGTTATATCATAGGTTCAAAATCCATCAACAAAATGGCAGAGTTGGGACTGTGAAGCTGCAGAGCAAAAAGTGCATCACCATTCCTGCAGGGGAAAAGATGGCTTTAACCGGATATGCAAGACATGTCCCAGTAGCAACCAATGTGAACCTCTTGGTAGAGCCTCCTCAGTCAAATTTACCTGGTGGTCTCTTGTTTTGCACTTACATCATGACGAGCCCATCATGTCCATCCTTCAAGGTGCCCGTCCTGGTGAAAAATGAGACTGCGCATGACATCAAAGTACCAGCGGGTCACATCATCGCTGAGCTTGCTCTTAAAGCTGTATCATCATTGCCAGCAGCACATGATGCCAAAGCTACATCAAGCAAACCATCCAATCCTGCACCAGCTTCTGCCGCATGCAACTCCACACATGTGTCTGATTCTGGTAAGCTCACCTTCGACTTTGCTGACTCTCCCATGCCTGAGGAGTGGAAAGAGAGAATCACCAAGAAGTTAAACTCAGTGTCAGACGTTTTTGCACTCAGCGACCTTGATTATGGCCATACCACCAAAATTAAACACAGAATCCGCCTGTCAGACCCATCTACATTTAAACAGAGACCCAGACCAATCCATCCTTCTGACTATGAGGCTGTCAGACTTCATTTAAGGGAGCTTCAAGATGCAAATATCATACGCGAATCAGAAAGCCCCTTCGCTTCTCCTATTGTTGTGGTCAAGAAAAAGAATGGTGACATCAGGTTATGCGTTGACTACCGCAAACTGAACAGACAAACCATCAAAGACGCATATGCTTTGCCCAACATAGAGGAAGCTTTCTCAGCCTTGACAGGGTCAAAATGGTTCTCTGTTATGGATCTTAAGTCCGGCTACTATCAAGTGGAAATGGAGGAGGAAGACAAGTGCAAAACGGCTTTCGTGACACCAATGGGATTCTGGGAGTTTAACAGAATGCCGCAAGGAGTTACAAATGCTCCCAGTACTTTTCAAAGAGTAATGGAGAGGTGTATGGGCAGCATGAACTTGAGTGAAGTCTTGGTCTTTCTTGACGATCTTATTGTTTTCTCTGCCACACTTGAGGAACACGAGGACCGACTACTGAGAGTAATCCACAGGCTGAAGGAATTTGGCTTAAAGCTCTCGCCCGAAAAATGTCAGTTCTTCAAGACATCTGTCAGGTACCTCGGTCATGTTGTGTCAGCTGGTGGGGTGGAGACAGACCCAGCCAAGATAGCTGCCCTTACCACCTGGCCCAGGCCAAATAACATCAAAGAGCTTAAGTCTTTCCTCGGCTTTGCCGGATATTACAGGAGGTTTATAAAAGACTTCTCCAAAATCGCAAAACCTCTCAATGGTTTAACAGCTGGCTACCTGCCACCCAAAAGAAAGTCAGCCTCAAAACACAACTCAAAGTTTCCATCAGGTGTGGATTACAAAAAGCCCTTCAATGACAAATGGACACCAGACTGTGAAGACGCATTCAAGACTCTCGTTCAAAAGCTCACAACAGCTCCTATTGTGCATTGATCAAATTAACGACTGGATGTGTAAAAACTTCCTCCAGCTAAATAAAGACAAAACTGAGGTGATCGTTTTTGGTCAGAAAGAACGACAACTTCAAATTGCAGCCTGCCTCGAGGTTCTTTCCTTTAAGCCAAAGGACCAAGTAAAAAACCTTGGAGTTACTATCGACTCCGATCTTAATTTCAGCTCACACATCAAGTCGGTCAGAAAATCTGCTTTTTATCATCTAAAAAATATTGCTCGGATTAGGGGCTTCATGTCCAGTCAGGACTTGGAAAAACTAATTCATGCCTTTATTTACAGTAGATTAGACTACTGTAACAGCCTTTTCTCAGGTCTGTCAAATAAAGAACTTCGACAACTCCAGCTCTTTCAAAATGCTGCTGCTAGGGTCCTAACTAGGACTGGGAGGGCTAATCATATTACCCCTGTTCTTAAATCTTTACACTGGCTCCCTGTAGGTTACAGAATTAAATTTAAAATCCTTCTTTTAGCTTACAAATCACTCAACGGCCTAGGCCCACAATACTTAGCAGATCTCCTCCCTCGCTATGAACCAACTAGACCTCTCAGGTCAGCTGGGTCTGGCCTAATAGCTGTCCCAAGGATCCACTCAAACCAGGGCAGGGCCGCCTTTACACACTGTGCTGCTGTTAGCTGGAACAACCTGCCTGAGGCCCTCAGATTTTCCTCAACACTTCCGATTTTTAAAAACGGTCTAAAAACGTTTCTGTTTAGCACTGCTTTTAACTGCTGAAATGTCTATCTTTCCTATTATTTTCCTGTATTGACCAAACGTGTAGCATCTTACTGCTTTTTGCTTTTTATTGTCTTTTTATCTTCTTTTATTCTCTTATGTCTGTAATGTCTTGTGAAGCACTTTGAATTGCTTTGTGTATGAAATGTGCTATATAAATAAAATTGACTTGACTTGACTTGACTATTCTTGGGTTTGCAGACCCAAAGAAAACATACATTCTGCACACCGACGCAAGCATACATGGCCTCGGTGCGGCCTTGTATCAAGACCAAGAAGGCGAGCTGAGAGTAATCGCCTATGCGAGCAGAGGACTCAACCGCTGTGAGCGAAGATACCCTGCACATAAGCTCGAATTTCTCTCTCTTAAATGGGCTGTTACGGAGAAGTTCTTCGACTATCTCTATGGAGCCAAATTCACGATTATGACAGACAATAACCCACTGACGTATGTATTGACGTCTGCAAAACTTGATGCCGCAGGGCACCGCTGGCTGTCTGACCTTTCCAGCTTTGATTTTAATATCCAGTACAGAGCTGGGAAAAAGAACCAAGATGCAGACGGTCTCTCGAGGCGTCCACATCCTCATAATCAAGACACACCTGATTTCAGTTCAAAGGATGAGGATGATCGTATTGAAAGGTTCATTGCTCAGTTCCTGCAGGACGACAGAGAGCCTGAATTCTCAACTGAGGCTGTGAAGGCAGTGTGTCAGAGGCATCAGCATGCCCCAGCATCAGGTACAGAGCGAGAAGTGGTCCAGCCACCTGTACCCATTGAGTGCCTGGCCATGGGGGTCTCTGCCATACCCGCAAATTTCTGTCAGACTGATGTGCTTGGCTCAAGTACATTGCCACAAATGTCACTTGAAGACTGGGTACGTGAGCAGAGACAAGATCCAGTCATCAGTAGAGTAATAGACATTGTAAAGGCAGGAAACCGTCTGTCATACAGAGTAAGGCAAAAAGAGGACAGAGAAGTCCAGCTGATGTTGAGAGTAATGGACCAGCTGGTCTTAACCAATGACATTCTATACAGAAAACGCATCAGTCAAGGAGAACCCTCCTATCAACTTGTCCTTCCTAAGAGCTACAGGAAGACAGCGCTTGAGAACCTCCATGATGCTGTTGGGCACATGGGTGTCGATAGAACTCTGGACTTAGTCCGTGCCCGTTTCTATTGGCCCCGTATGGCCATGGATGTGAATGACAAAATCAGGACGTGTGAGAGGTGTATCAGGAGAAAGGCACGAGCCGAAAGAAGTGCTCCCCTGGTGAATATAAAAACCAGCCGTCCTTTAGAATTAGTCTGTATGGACTATCTCTCACTGGAGCCAGATGGAAGAGGAACAAAAAATATCTTGGTCATAACTGACCATTTCACTAAATATGCAGTGGCAGTTCCTACAGCAGATCAAAAGGCAAAGACCGTGGCAAAAGCTCTTTGGAACAACTTCTTCATCCACTATGGATTTCCAGAGCGTTTGCACAGCGACCAGGGTCGCGATTTTGAATCAGTACTGATCAAAGAGCTGTGCTCGCTGCTTGGAATAAAAAAGACAAGGACTACGCCCTATCACCCGCGTGGCAATCCCGTGGAGCGGTTCAACCGAACCCTTCTTGAATTGTTAGGGACACTTGACGAGGGAGACAAAGTTAGGTGGAGGGATTTTGTACAGCCACTTGTTCATGCATATAACTGTACTAAAAATTACACCACCGGCTTTTCCCCCTACCAACTAATGTTTGGCCGGCAGCCAAGGCTTCCACTTGACATAGCCTTTAGTCTGAGGCCAGAAGGGAACAGTAAACCGTCCCACTCTGAGTATGTCAAGCAGTTGACAGAAAGCCTAACAGAAAGCTACCGGTTAGCTACTGAACACAGTCTAAAAAATGCTCTACAGAACAAACAGAGGTTTGATAAGAAAGTAAGAGAGTCCACCCTGGTAGCAGGGGATCGAGTCCTAGTAAGGAATGTCGGACTCAGAGGGAAGCATAAAATTGCAGATCGCTGGAGCGAAACCATATTCACAGTGGTTAAGCAGATCCAAGATTCCCCTGTCTACTTCATAGTGCCAGAAAACACAGGGGGACCTGAAAAGGTCTTACACAGAGATCTACTTTTACCATGTGGTTTTCTGCCATCCACAGTCGAAGACACACCCCCTAAAAAGTCAAAGTTCAGACAGAAACCAAATAACTCACAACTCCCTGATGCTCCTGGAGTTGGAGAAGAGGAGGAAATGTCTGGCATTGAGGATGAAGTGGAGTACTACTCTCCTTATGCCCAGACTTTGGATGAGACAACAGTCGTACAAATCGATCATAGACAGAGTCCCAGGATTTTACAAGAGGAGACCAGATTTGGAGAAAAGCCTCAAGCTGAAGGATCAGCTCAAACAGACATTCAAACTGAAAACAAATCTGTCTCTGAGAGTCATGAAGCTGATGTGAACATGGATGTGTCTACACTAAACCCTGAAGTACCAGCATTTCAACCTAGGGAAGTTGATGAAGAAAATGATGGAAACAGTGAGGCAACTCAAGTTCAGCACTCACCTGTGCATGCAATTGAAGGAGCTGAGGAAAGCCCCACTAATGTCTCAGTCACCAATCCAAGCGGGAGCTGTAGTCCCAAAAATGGAACAGAGAGTGGACTGGGGTTGATGGAAGAAACAGAGGGTGGAAAAGAACAAATGGAGGCAGGAAGGAGTGGTTCTGACCAGGAAGAGGAGACGGGATTGAGAAGATCCTCCAGAGATAGAGTGGCCCCTAAAAAGTTTACTTACCCAACCTTAGGGAACCCATTAATAACTGTTATGCACTCAATTTTAACTGGGTTAGACGAAGCTTTCTCCCAAACTCTTAACTTTGACCATACACTTATGCAATCTAACGCCTTTGACTTCTGAGATTGTTTAGGGTGCAACATGCAAGGATGCATGCAGATTAAGGGGGGGAGGATGTAACCCACTCAAATTAGTCTATACTCTGGGTAAATCTATTTCCAGTCTATTTCCCATCTGCAATAGCGATTTTAGTCCAGCAGACGGCAGTAGTGGTGTTGGAGCTGTAGAACGGAAAAACAACTTATTATTAGAGAGTAGAAGAAGAAACAACGACATGACAGAAAAGACGGAAGCAACAAAGACATTCACCACGCCAAAGAAAGTAAAGAAAATAAGATAAAACATAGTTTAAAGGTTTTCTATGAGAAACAGGTCGAAGTTCCCCTGTTTGAGATCATCATTCACTTATGATCTGACATCTTGAAGTTCTGCTGAGGATTAAATGGCGATATATTTCATCCTCCGGTGAGTGTTTGGTCAAGTATTAGCCATGTGGTGCTAGCTAACATACTGGAGTCAATGCATTAAGTTGCAGAGTGAAACGTATTGTTTAGCTTTGCTGTTTGTTTTACAATGTGGCAAGTTATTCCTTGATAAGACATTTACTAAAAAACCAATCAGAGTAGAACTAGAGTTGGAATAAATAAGGTGCAGTTAGTATGAATGAAAATGAATGAATGGAATGGAAAGAAAATTATGTCATGTTGCTGTGTGTTTTGCTATTACCAGAGTTTACATGTGCAGCAACTAAAAGAGATTGAATGTATTTGTATATAATTTAGTAGTAATTTGGGAAGTACTGTCAAATTTTGAGTACATTTAGTAGCTACATTTAGTTCCAGATCTGCTAATGTGTTTACAATTATCAGAGAATAATCAAAGCCCTGCTTGCGCAGGTTGGTTTTTTATGGATCTGATTGAGATTGAGAGAGAGGGAGACGCCATCCGCCGACCGACCAGCAGGGGACGTACGGTGGAGAGCGATCGGACCGGACGTGCTGTGTGACCGAGGTGGAGTCTCACCAGTCTCAAGGACTGATTCACAGGAGGACTTGGTTCAATATCCTTCTTCGTCATAATCGTGCGGATAAGCATGTGCTCACTGTGCTGAGATCTCGTCACACTAAAAACACACTACCCGGGTAGATCACTTTTTGTTTCATGGGTTTGAGCTCTGAAGTGTATTTAATTTGTTTATTTGGGTTTTCCAACCTGAGTGGTTGAACAAGAAAGGAGGAGATACAGAGTTTCCTTAAAGGACAAAACTGGGTCTATCTCAAACTATTGGGACTAAGAGAGATCACAGTAACCGAAGTGTACTATAAAAAGAAGAAAACTGTTCTATGTTGTAAAATAAATACGCCGGCTATATGTTCTAAGAAAGTCTCTGGTATTCCATTTCTCTACTCCTTGAAAAATACCTACAGTTAAGCACTTGTATCTATAGTGTACTGAGTAAGTGCTACAGATGCATCACTTTACAATATAGAATACACAAAAAGAGTAAGTAACTAATGGACAGGTAATAATTAAGTAATGATTAACTACTATACTCATGAACCTACCATTAACTAATGATTAACTACTCTACTCAGGAAGTGGAACTCACCAACTAATCATTAGCTAATGATTAACTAATGATTAACTACTATCAGTGTAGTATTAATTAATACACAGACAAGATGTTACTATCCCTTGTGCCAAAATCAGAGGAAAAACACATTTAGAAGCCCAATCCAGAATAAAACAAGCTAACAGGCTAACAAACTAATAAACAAGACACAAATCACCACTTACCCTAGCCAACAGCAGTATGAAGCATGTCATTGGGGTTTTCAAGTGGGCACCTTCCTTCACCAACGTTTCGTTAAGTTAGGCCCACGACACCTCAAGAAGGCTTAACGGTGTAATCCAGCGTCCTGGAAACACCCCCCCTCCATGCTACCACCGCACAACTGCATATTACCTCACTATCTAAGCCTAGCTATCCAGGTCGGTTCGGTATGACATTCCTGACTACACCACCACTGTCAATGATTCAGCCCTGTTGATGCGGACCGTCAATCATGACCAACAACAAACAATCCCTAACTACACCACCACTGTCAATGATTCAGCCCTGTTGATGCGGACCGTTAATCAACAACAAACAATCAATCTGACCTTAGCGAGCTCCCCAGCTAGCATGTTTCCTCCTTATCCACAGCCAGTCACTTGCTCGTTCTGCTGCCTGAGACAGTAGGAAATTAGCCAGGGGCAAGGGCAGAAATGCTCCAAAGAAATCTTAGAATGCCCCCTAAAAACCGCAATGAAACCCCTTCCCCCAGATTTGGATCATTTTATTTACATTCAATTAATTTAATTTCCATTTCCACCTGTAACACACACTCAGCACCTGCAAGCTAAGGAACGCACTCACACAAACAGCACTATTGTTCACACACTACACATTAGCAACTTCAGGGTTGCCACTGTTTTGTAATGATACATTTCAAGGACTTTTCAAGCAATAAAGCCTGGGGAAAAAACTAAAATGTATCCATCCACCGCAGGTTACCTAGGTGACCAGCCACATATTTGTTTGAGCTAAGAACACCTATGAGAGAGCACAACAGCAAATCTCTGTATACTTGTAGCCTATGCGAAGAGTGATAGTGTAGATAAGAAGAAAGTGTATCAAGCTTGGCCCAGCGCTAAACAAATGTGGCTGGTCGCCTAGGTAACCTGGATAAATTTTTGTGAGGTCAGTTTCTCACGCTCTGCCCCCTGGTTCACACATGAACTGTGGGAAATAAAAACAGCTGGGCGTGTCCTGGAACGACGCGCAAGACACACTGGGCTCACTGTCCATAAACTAGCCTTCCGTGAGCATCAAAGGGCCTACTCCAAAGTCCATTAAATATCCTCGATCACATTTCTATTCCAACCTAATCAATAAGAACCATGGCAACTCAAAGCACATTTTTTCCACCATAAACCTCCTGAAACCACAATCATCTTCTCCAACTGATGCATCAGAGGAGCAATGTAACAGCTTCATGGACTCTTTCAGAGCCAAGGTGAACAACATCTGCGTTCTGATGTCCAGCTCTTCCTCTCTGTCTCCTCCTGCCATTGGCCCCCTGTCTGGGAGCTTGCCATCCCTCCCATATTTCACCTGTGTTCAGTAGAGCCAGATTGAGGAAATCCTCAGAAAAATGAAACCCTGTACCTGTGCCCTGGACCCCATTCCCACTGCTCTACTCATTATACATTCCCATTCTCAGCCCCTTGATCACCCAAGCCGTCAACCTCTCCCTTCAAACTGGCAGTGTCCCATCTGCTCTCAAGGTCGCCGTCATCCGGCCCCTCCTCAAGAAGTCCACCCTGGGCCCACCCAACTATAGGCCCATCTCCAACCTCACTTTCCTGTCCAAGGTGTTGGAGAAGGTGGTTGCCTCTCAGCTCCAGGACCACCTTAAACAAAACAACCTGTTTGAAAAATTCCAGTCAGGCTTTCGTGCAGCCCACAGCACCGAAACAGCTCTGCTCAGGGTCACGAACGACCTGCTGATGGCAGCTGATGCAGGATCACCATCTCTTCTCCTTCTCCTTGACCTGAGTGCTGCGTTTGACACGGTGGATTACACTATTCTCCTAGAGCGCATCCGCACCACCATTGGACTATCAGACTCAGCATTTAATTGGTTTCAGTCCTACCTGTCCGGCAGGACTGAGTATGTTTCAATGAGAGGATGCAAGTCTAGAGTGTTCCCTCAGCTGTGATGTTCCACAGGGGTCGGTTCTCGGCCCCATCCTCTTCATTCTTTACATTCTCCCCCTTGGTTGTGTCATCATCAGCAGACATGGGTTGTCTTTCCACTGTGATGCTGATGACACACCGCTCTACATTAAAACTGCTTCAAGCCCTTCGGCAGCCATATCACATCTCAACAACTGCCTGGAGGAGATAAGGGCTTGGAAGCAACAACTTCCTTCAGCTGAACAGCAGCAAAACTGAAGCTGTCCTTGTCAGTACTCCCCACCAGCTTCAGTCACCCCCCATACACCATCTCACCTTTGATGGTCAGGACATCTCCCTCTCCACCTCAGTCACTAACCTCAGTGTTAGGTTTGACCCTCACCTGTCGTTCAGTGACCACATAAAATATCTGTGTAAGACCTCCTTCTATCATCTCTGAAACATTTCCAAACTCCGCCCCACTCTAACCCTGCCAGATGCAGAGAAGCTTGCCCATGCCTCTATTGCAGTAGTCCAGCCTGGAGGAGATAGAGGCTCCATCTCCTCCAGGCTGGACTACTGCAATTCACTGTTCACTGGAATCCCTGGCAAGAGCATCCAGAAGCTGTAATATATACAGAACAGCGCTGCCAGGAGTACGGAAGTATGAACACATTATACCTACTCTGTTCTCACTGTCTGGCTCCCCATCTCCTTCAAGATTGACTACAAAGTTCTCCTACTCACCCACAAATGCATAAATGGACATGCCCACCCTACCTACAAGAACTGATTGCTCCACAAAGCTCCACTCGTACCCTCAGGTCTGCCAACAGCCTGCTCCTCCGGGTCCCCAGCACCAAGCTCCGCATCATGGGTAACCGTGCCTTCTGCTCGGCAGCGCCACGCCTCTGGAACAGACTCCCTAATCACCTAAGGGCAACACAGAGCCTAGAATCCTTCAAGACAGGCCTCAAAACCTTTTTTTATTTTATGTTAACTTATGTTGACTTTTAACTTTTGTTAGTTGTATTGTCTGCTTGTTATGTGTTTAACTCTGTAGCACTCTGAGATTCTTTGTGAATAAAAGGTGCACTACAAATAAAACAAATTATTATTATTTCAGAAAGTGTATCGAACTTAGTGCCTATAGCACTACTGATGACATAAAAATGGTATCATAAGTGAATTTTAAGATTACCGAGTGCACGAGGCTCAAACTCTGGTAGGCTAAATCAAAACACGTTTAAGAACCTCTAAGCAATCTCAAGCATTTTCAGATTATTTTTTCTTAAATCCAAGCACTTTCAAGTACTTTCCAGAATGGTAACCCTGCACTTTATGCACTCATTAGTTACCTAGTAGCCTAACTACTGTAAATTTTGTGTACCTTTGTAAAGTGTTTAGCATATTTCACTTCATTATTTCATGATATCTCTGATCCCATATTCTAGAATCATTACAGGCAAAATTAAATTTTACAATAAATATGGATGTTGTTGGGGCTGATTCCCCATATTACAAATGAGTACACCAAACATATCACTCTCATTCAGAGATATTCCTATTCCATCTGTTATTTTCCAACCTGTTTTGATTTACAGTATATCAGGCTTGAGAGAAGCAACAGGAAATGAAAGGTGAAATGAAGTGACAACTTGAGTTTCTTCCAATAAATAAGTTTGCGTTTTCACAGTGGCATTTGGTAATGCTTTTTAACATTTGCAATCTCTGCTTTTGTACACTGTAAAATAAAAGTACCTTCATTTTCCAATTGTTTGTGTTTGAGTGCGCGCATGAGTGCATGTTTGAAGAATAACCACTAGATGGTGCCATTAGATTTAGATTGGTGGTGTTGGTCAGTTGGTAGAGTCATGTAATGTAGAGCAAAGGGCACCTACATAATTTTGGATAATAGTAATAATAATAGTAATAATAATAACAACAAAATAAAGCCAACAAATTTCATGATATTTTCCACACTTTACTGTGATTTCTGTGTGTGCTTGTCAAGTCCTGGAAATTGACAAACATATTTATTCTTTATACAAGTCTATGAGAAATTAAACAAGAATAAGTCAAATATACAAATAGACTATGATTACACAATGAAAGTATCTGTTCATTCTGGAAACATGTGTCTGGGTAACCCAAACAGGAATTCCTCCAGTATAGCCTACCCTCAATACGTTTTTTGTTTCATGTAGTTCATTACTCCCCGCACTTTTCCCACCTGTAATAGACTGTGAGTGTATCTGCGAGTGTAACTTGGAGCATTCCTTTTGTATTGGGAACGAGGAATATCCCAGTTAAGTGACGTCACACCCGGGTTTTCTGCATTCCATTTAAACAGTTGGGAAACCAGCCAGGGTTAGCTCCAGCCAGGCTAGCCATGTTTATAGCAATAACAGTTGATAACAACACATTTCATGGTATTTTGCACATACAAATACTGTCCACTGTGGCATTGCTAATAAGTTGTGAAAGGACATTTGACTGGCCTCCAGTGTCATCTGCAGGCTTGGCTCCAGGAGGAGGAGGAGGGAGGTTTCTGAGCTATGAACGCCTATGTGGACAGTGACTCAGCACCAGCACTTTATGGGCTTCGCCCTGTGGTCCTAGCCTGGGCATCCTAGCTGCTGCATTTTAATAATACATTTACATAACTTGCATTTTAATCCCATTGTCTTTTATTTTTAGCTTTTAGATAGGCACTGCTTTTTTGTATTTTAATCTTTTAGGAAATACAATTGTTATTCCTTTGGTACAGCTACATGTGTTTGTGTTCACCTTTTTATACACCACTGGTTTTAACTGCTCTTCCCCCAATAAAAGCGAACCTTTGTTAAGTATTTGTTTGGGTCAATTTATTGTAACTTCTCCCCTTTTACTTTATCCTATTGTCCTCTTAGTTTTTATTCTCAAATACACTACTGCCGCATGCGCTGGGACGCGTCATCAGTGATGTTATCTGGGGTCGTAAGGTGTTTCGGGTCTGTCAACATCATACACCCTCGCCCAGTAGACCCAGCCGAGGCCAATTAAGACCCCGACTCGCGTCCCAGAAGCCGCTCACGGATCAGCCTTACTACTCTGTCTGCAACGTTGCCCGCGGGAGGGGTAAGCGAGAACGCCCAATCCGCTGCAATAGAGCTAGTGCTATGCCGCAGTATTGGCCCTTCGGTGCATGGAGGATCTAGGCTCTGTGGGTTAATCCCGGCCGTGCTCCTCCTTCGTCTCACCAGACCCTCCCGTGGCAAAGGCAATCCAGAGGCTGAGAGGATGCCTCAAGGACGCCTCAAGAGGGCCTGTGCACTGCACGTCATTTACCTGCGTCGAGCACCTCGCTCTAGCCTGAAGGACCCCAGGCCGCGCCGATCTTTGCGCAGATTTTCAGGAGGCTAATCCGTAGCGTTTGTGGATTTCTCCCTCACGAGAGAGCCAAGATGGGGTGCTAATCCCATCCCGTACCGGTTGCCGTCTCTCCGGCCGTCAACTGTCTCTCCAGCTCGTCACCAAACTATACTTGGTTGTCACCTAGTCTTTCCTAAGTGTCACTGGCCAGAGGCAAGCCAGGATTCTATATTCTATAGTTACCCTTATCCCATTCAAATTCTGTTTTAATTTACTGAACTCAAACATAGGTGGCGTTGTCGGTCCAGTACGAGAGTAGTACCACTCATAGTGGCCCCTACTCACATTTGTCTATGGACACATGTCCATAGAAGTTAGACAGTACTGTGTGTATGACTGATTTAATGAGACACAAATAAGACAGAAGACAGAAGAAGAATATATTTACTACAACTTTCACTACTGTTGAAGCATGGACCTGCCATCTTGGATTTTGAGCTCAGGGCTGGTGAGGCTCCCCCGAGATCGGGGTAGGAAATCCGAGGGGGTGTTCCTGACTTTTGAACCATGAGATTCCTAGTTCCCATGTACAGATGGAACGGGGCATGTGTGCGTGAGAGAAGGTCTGTCCCTTGGCTTGAGATGCCCATAAAGCCCTTCCCCCTTCATTTAAACACTTTATTTTGGCAAGCCTACAAACTGATCATTTCCTCTGCCCCTGTTTTAAACTGAAATGAGAACTAATCTTTTTCCCCCCAATAGAAAGATCCCATTAAGGAAGAGCAGTGGAAAACTATGAACTTTCTGCACCCTCTGTTCAGTATGCTGGTGGAAAAAGTGAGTATAGGCCTACTTATTGGAAAAGTAATGATATCTACAACGATATCTACAAAGAAGGAAAAGAGACTGCTTTCAATCAGAGTAGCCTAGTCCTACACCTTCTAGAACCTTCTCTACAAAATAAAATGTGCAGTAAAGTCCATTTGCGAGAATAAGGTGTTATAGCACAGTTGTATTTGGATGTGTTCAACATTTTCCTTTCACCCCTGGCTTTGACTACCAGAATAACTCTGTTTTGGAAGTCATTCCATAGTCTCTATAACACACACACACACACACACACACTTGGTGCTTGCTTGGCCAGCTTCCCATTCACAAAATACATTTCAAAATTCTAAATTTGTGACTGTAACAATATAATTTCCAGGAACATGATGATGTAACATGATTTTCTATCAAGGATATGATGCAATGATCTATGGTAGTCACACCCTCCCTTCTGTGTGTGTGTGTGTGTGTGTGTGTGTGTGTGTGTGTGTGTGTGTGTGTGTGGGGGGGGGGGGGTGTTGTGGGAAATTTTAATGAAATGCCTTGTTGATTCACCAATAAATTAATTGCTCGTTTGTAATGAATAAGGATTTGTTTATTTCAATATCGAAACTCTGTACAGAGGGCCACAATGTCAAAAATCATTGTGCGCCGAACATAAACATTTCATGTCAGATATAGCCAGCCCAGGCCCCTGGCTCAGATGACTGGTGGCTGGTTCAATCCCATGGGATATTTTCCCATGGAGACAAAATAAGACGCTGATCTTCACAACCGCCGCACTCAGTTCATCCAACTCAAATCATTCAGATCCCAACCTTCCCCCGTCTCCTCTGGTGTGCCCCAGGGCTCTGTCCTGGGGCCCTTTCTCTTCATCACCTACCTCCTCCCCCTTGGCTCCATCTTCCGTAAATTTAACATCCTTTTCCACTGCTTCGCGGATGACACCCAGCTCTACCTTTCCACTAAACCAAATTCCACCCTCCCTCCCTCCTCCCTCACCAATTGCCTCTCTGAAATAAAATCCTGGTTCACCTCCAACTTCCTCAAATGAAACAGTGATAAAACGGAAATCCTCTTAATCGGCACCAAATCCACACTTTCCAAAGCTGACAGTTTTTCCCTCACAATTGACAGTTCCTCAGTTTCCCCCTCCCCTCAGGTCAAGAGTCTGGGTGTCATCCTCGATAGCTCACTCTCCTTCAAATCTCACATCAATAATATCACCCGGTCTGCTTATTTCCACCTACGCAACATCAATCGTCTCCGCCCTTCCCTCACCCCCCACACCACCGCTATTCTTGTGCACAGCCTTGTCACTTCCCGCATCGACTATTGTAACTCCCTCCTCTTTGGTCTCCCTCAGAAATCCCTCCATAAGCTCCAACTGGTCCAGAACTCAGCCGCCCGCATCATCTCCAAAACCCCCTCCTTCCATCACATTACCCCTGTCCTACAGCAACTTCATTGGCTCCCAGTTAAATTCCGCATCGACTTTAAAATCCTCCTGCACACATTCAAAGCCATCCACAACCTCGCCCCTCCTTATCTGTCTGACCTCCTCCACACTGCCACCTCTACCCGCTCCCTCAGATCCTCCTCCTCCATCCATCTCTCTGTCCCTTCTGCCCGGCTCACCACCATGGGGAGCAGAGCTTTCAGCCGCTCTGCTCCCAAACTCTGGAACTCACTCCCTCCTGACATTCGCAACATTGACACCCTCCCCCTGTTCAAATCCAGCCTCAAAACTCATCTCTTCAAATTAGCATATTCCCTGTAATGTCCATGGTGTTTTCTCTGTTTATTGTTTAGTTTTTTATTTTTGTTCTATTTTATTTCCCTTCCACTCTTTTTATATTTTATACTGTTTGCTTGCCTGTTGCTCTGCTTCTGATTTTACCCTGTAAAGTGTCCTTGAGTGACCTGAAAGGCGCTTTGAAATAAAATGCATTATTATTACAACAAAAACAAAACAAAACCTTCTATTGCCAGGAAGGCAAAACACTACGTTATCCACTCCTCGGTGGGTTTGCCTGTTCAACATAACAAACTGCTTCCCAGCGAAAGTAGTTGAGTGCCTCAGATTTGATCCATGCACATCAACTAGATCATAATTAAACAGAGTCTACAATAATCACCAATCAATCAATTATTTTACCCTGACAGGGGGCGGAGGTAAAAATTAATGAATAAATGAACTGAAATGAACCAAATGCAGGAATACAAATGCAACAATAAGACCTTTTTCTATCCGTACTATTTGTATTTTATTTATTTATTTATTTATTTATTCATTCATTTATTCATTCATTCATGTATTTATTTATTTATTTATTTATTTATTTCAGGGACAGTGTACATTAAGCAACATCATAGCCAAACAGCAAATCTTCCATTAAAAACAAACACCAACAATAAACACACAAGCAAAAAATAAGAACAGGAGTAAATACAACATGAAGCGACCCAGAGCAATATGCAAGTTAAGACAGATCAGCACACAGTGAAAACATGACATTAAAATCACATTACAGAAGACTATAAAACCAGAAGGATGCAATCTGAAAAACGACAAACAAACAAACAAACAAACAAACAAACGGGCATAGGCTACATGCAGGCACAAAGGATACAATCAGACAAACAAACAGACTGGCATACATGCAGGCACAAAGGATACAATCTGACAAACAAACAGACTGGCATACATGCAGGCACAAAGGATACAATCAGACAAACAAACAGACTGGCATACATGCAGGCACAAAGGATACAATCTGACAAACAGACAGACAGACAGACAGACAGACAGACATCCCATGCAGGCATAAAAGATACAATCTGACAAACAAGCAAATGACAGCAGACAGGACAAGCATGCAGCTGCTAGGTATAATGGCAGGTGTGATTGTTCTTTAACCAACTTTTGAAATTATGTGCAAGGTAATTTCAAGACTGGGAAGGTTGCCTGACCGAAAGATGTTTTCCTCCTTGGGACAAGAATGTATCCGCATAAGCTTGATCTTGTTAGTCTGTCCCCAGGATTTTTCTGAGAGACAAATTTTGTAAATGGAGGAGGTGCTAGAGTAGACCATTGAGAATTTTAAGTCAAATTTAACAAGCTTTTCCCAGCAAAGGGGACCATAATTATTTGGGAAGTAGATTACAGGGATGGTGGCTTTTGGTTTATTATCCAGAAAGCTTTTTTTATATACAGATTGTGCAGATTGTATCAGTGATCAGTAATAAGAGACCACAGTTGTTATGTTATATGTGGGGGAAAATCATAGCAGGCTTACTTCTCTCACATTTTGTTCAGGGGGATTCTCTATCCTAGTCTGAGCAGATGCCCTCCTCTCTCACCACAAGAAGAGAGGCATCTTACCACGGAGTCATTACGCCAAAGAATCAGTTGCCATGCTGCCATGCCATATGAATGAATGAATGAATGAATGAGCTTTATTTGTCATTGTCACAAAACAAGTTTTAAGAACAACAAAATTTAAGCAATCCCCTAGGTGCGTTTAGACAAGACAATAAGTTAGCTAATAAAGATAATGGTATAAAAGTAACAAGGTAATAAAGGGTAAAAGTGTCTAGTGTATCACAGTATGAGGTAATAAAATAAAAAATAAAAATAAAAATAAAAAGTAAAAAGTGTCTAGTGTCAGGTTTGTTCTGTGTACACTCTATATACATTCCACTTACTGTACATTCCCCTTAGCACTTACATTCCCCTTAGCATCTTGCACAGTCCTATATACATTAAGCATCGACATTGAACTTGGTTCTGTGTGTGCATTCTTGAACATTCTATGTACATATTCTTATTATTATTCTATATATTCTATATATATTCTATATATATCTATATATAGATATATATTCTATATATACAGTCTACATACAGTATATCTAAGATAACTGTGTTAGGGCATGTTGAGCGCAGCTATGGCTCTTGGAAATAAACTGTCTCTGAACCGGCTCGTTCGTGCCCTCATTGCTCTGTAGCTTCTGCCCGAGGGCAGCAGTTCAAAGTGGCAGTGCCAGGGTGGGATGGGTCTTTGAGGATGCTGTGGGCTTTGCTGAGACAGCGGGAGCTGTACAGGTCAGCCAGGAAGGGGGAGGGGGCAGCCGACGATCTTCTGGACGGTGTTGACGACTCTCTGGAGCGCCTTCCTCTCCGCGGCTGTACAGCTGCAGAACCACACACAGATACAGTACGTGAGGATGCTCTCGATGGAGCACCGGTAGAAGGAGACCAGCAGTTCCTGTGCGAGCTGGTTGCTCCTGAGTACTCTCAGGAAGTACAGTCTCTGGTGTGCCTTCTTGATGGTAGCAGTGGTGTTGGTGCTCCAGGTCATGTCATCATCTAGATGGACGCCCAGGAATCGGAAGTCGGAAGCTCTTTCCACGCCGTCCCCGCTGATAACCAGGGGCTGAGTGTCTGTTTTCTTCCTCCTGTAGTCTATGATTAGTTCCTTGGTCTTGGAGGTGTTCAGGGCCAAGTTGTTTTCCGTGCACCACACCGACAGCTTCTCCACCTCATCCCGCTATGAAGACTCGTCTCCCCCAGACATGAGCCCCACCACGGTGGTGTCGTCCGCGAACTTGATGATGGAGTTGCTGGGGTGGGCAGGGGTGCAGTCGTAGGTGTAGAGGGAGTAGAGAAGGGGGCTCAGCACGCAGCCCTGGGGAGAGCCAGTGCTGAAGTTTATGCTTGATGAGGTGTGGCGGCCTACCTTCACCCTCTGGGGGCGATCCGACAGGAATTCCTTAATCCACAGGCAGATGGAGTTTGATATTCCCAGTATATAATTAGTTGCCATGCCATTTGTGAATAAACCTTGCTCATTAAATTTTACCCACTGGTCTCTCATGATTGAAATGTTGGTCTCGACCTAGTTTCAAGATGAGAACCAGTCATGTTACCTCATATCACAATAGGCATCAGCGCTCATCATAAGTCAAGTGTAATCCAAGTGTGACGGTCGTTATGACGTGTGTCTCCTGACTCATCACCCCATCCTCAATAGCCAATCAGCCCCTGTCAATATGTCAATATGACTGGTAATGACGTCAATGCCGAGGCTATGACATGGCAGTACATATAGCCATGGTCAGCGTGTCATCATCCTCTTTCCCTGATCCTTCACCTCATGGTCGCTGTACCTGGGCTGATCGTATCCCATCCACTGAAGCTGCGTTTCGCCCCACCCACCTCCCCAGTCCACGTCTTGACTCCTGAAGAATTCCCTACGGGGGGGATTCTCTATCCTAGTCTGAGCAGATGCCCTCCTCTCTCACCACAAGAAGAGAGGCATCTTACCACAGAGTCATTACGCCAAATCCCCCCCCGTAGGGAATTCTTCAGGAGTCAAGACGTTGGTGGTGGACTGGGGAGGTGGGTGGGGCGAAACGCAGCTTCAGAGGATGGGATACGATCAGCTCAGGTACAGCGACCATGAGGTGAAGGATCAGGGAAAGAGGATGATGACACGCTGACCATGCTATATGTACTGTCACGTCATGGCCTCGGCAGTGACGTCATTACCAACGTCATATTGACATACAGTATTGACTAGGGATGGGCGGGAGTACTCGGGTACTCGAGTACTCGTTCATAACGTCAGTACTTGAGTAATGTTTCGCCTTCGCTTGTTTCAGAAGTCTGCTCGAACGAAGAGCTAACCAATGCCATCCAACTACCGGAGATATGAGGTACAGTAGGGACAACAGCTGCAGCTAACGTCACCTAATGGTCCCTCTCCTCACAAAAAGTGCTACAGCAGGTAGCGCTTTTTCCATGCAAAAATGCAAACGGTACGTGTGAACAGCCCCATACACAGCAGATTACCCCTGCTCCGTCATTACCATAGTAATAGATATTCGAAATGAACTGCTTAACATAGCCAAACTTGGGTTCAGCGTGTGTTTCCACATGGACCCCCAAACACCCCCCCCCCCCCCCAGAGAGTACCCGATTACTCGTTCATTATAGAAGGAGAGTACTCGAGTATTTAAATTGGTTAAAATGCCCATCCCTAATATTGACAGGGGCTGATTGGCTATTGAGGATGGGGTGATGAGTCAGGAGACGCACGTCATAATGGATGTCACACTTGGATTACACTTGATTTATGTTGAGCGCTGATGCCTATTGTGATATGAGGTAACATGACTGGTTCTCATCTTGAAACTAGGTTGAGACCAACATAAGTGAACACTTCTCCTCCAAGATAATCCAACCACCTGACAGGTGCTAATGCTGATTAAATAGCTGCATTAAATAGATGGATTATTATTGCACAGGTGTGCCTTACTTGGGCTGGTCACAATAAAAGGCCACTCTAAATTGTGCAGATTGATCACACAACACAATGGCACAGATCACAGATGTCGCAAGTTGTGAGGGAGCATGCAAATGGCATGCTGACAGCAGGAATGTTGCCCGTAAATTGAATGTTCATTTCAATCAATCAATCAATCAATCAATCAATCAATATCCTTTACTTAACCATTTCACCAGTTTTAACCATTTCCCTGCCATGAGCCATCTCTCTCCAATGTGTTATGCTAGTTTTATTAAATTTTTGACCAATTTAGAGAAACATTTTTAACTTACATCATCCATCATTTATGATATTATCAGTTGCTACAAGCCCTGACTTCAGACCTGAGTCAAGTAGTATTTGGAAATACACTTCAGCGTTTGTTTGATCCTACTGAGGGGGTCAGACGAGAGGGGTTTGTTATAGCCTCAATGCAATGGAGAAAAAGATAATCATAAACTATAGTAGTATATATAGTATATATAGTAGGGGTGTCACAATATATCGTCCCACGAAATTTCGCGATAGTAAAACGTCACGATATGTATCGTTGAGATGAAATCTCATATCGAGAGAAAAAAAAAAAAAATTTTTTTTTTTTTTTTTTTCAAAAATAGACTAAGAAACGTCTTTGTTTGTTGAAGTTCAATGTGTGGAAAGTAGTTCAGTTGAACAAGTCTCTGAAGAGACACATGAGAAGTTATACAGGAGAGAAACCATTCAATTGAGTTTCTGGCAAAACTGTTTACTTGACAGGAAAAACTGAAGATGCATAAAAAATAGATTAAGAAAAGTCTTGTTGTTTGAGTTTGAAGAAAAACTGAAGATGCATAATGAGAATTTATACTGCTGAGAAACCTTTTAGTTCAAAGTAAATCTAAGTGACGGTGTAACTCATTCTATTTCAAGATAAGCCTTATCTCCAATCTCATGTTTTTTCTAGTTGTTATTGTAATAACAATTTCCCACAACAGCATGTTTTGTATTTGTGCATTTCAAATAAAATACTACTTTTCCAGTCATATATTGTCATTATTCAAGTTTAAAAAAATATTGTTAAAATCGTATCGTATCGTATCGTTATCGTGAACCCAGTATCGTGATACGTATCGTATCGTGAACTGAGTGTATCGTGACACCCCTAATATATAGTAGTATAAAGTGAATTTGTTCTAGTTGACAACCTAGGCATAGGCTACTTCACAACATTCCTGTCAACACATAAACCCCACCCATCCGGTTCTCCAAAAATACTAAACAGACACGAAACACTAACAGGTCTGCCTAGTAGGCTACCCCTGTTCTTCTTTATATGTGATACGTAACCTCAACAATGCAGAATGATACATAAATTCAACATCTAAAGCAGATGGAAATTGACACTGTACAAAAGAGTTACTTCTGGACTGTTACTTCCTGGACTCAGTTTCCCATAATTCTCCACACCTCACATTTGCCCTTCCCCTGATTCACCCATGCACACACCTGCCAGCAATCACCCATACACACCTGACAGTACTCTGGACTAATTAGCCCCAGTCACTCTACCTCTGTATTTAAACCCTCTGCTCAGTTCATTGTGTGAGAGTTGTTCCTCGACCTATGTGTGCGTCTATGAAGAAAAACCACACACCAATATAATAAATGATTGTTACACCTACCTAACCGGATTGGACTGGGACATTCCTTTCATTGCAACGTAACCTGACCGTTGTACCATGGTGATGTTGGTTTCCTGAACCCCCTCAAAACCTTTCTAACAAATGATGCCTGAACAGGGATTTGAACACCACCATGGCTGAAAAGGAGGGAGAGAGGACCCAACCCCAACTACCAGACAATCTGGTAGGAAAACCCAACTCCCAGCGCACCTAAAAGACAGGTGGATTTAGTTGGCCATAGCCAAGCAAGGCCATGGCTGCTGAAACCGCTCTCCTCCACCAGCGGCTGCTGGCCTGGGGCCTGGAGATGGAGGTGGTGGCACAGAAGCTATGTAAATAAATATGTAAATCAATGAAGTTAAAAATACAACCAACAACAATGAAATGTAATAACTAAAACACTTCACCTTCTGATATAGTGCTCTGTCCTCTTAGCCTTGTAAACCAGCCGGTCACATTTCATTTCATTCTGTGAGACCCAAATGAAATGTGAGTTCACGTGATGGGCTGGTTTACTAGGCTACTGTCCTCTGTGAAAACCACTAAATAGTTGATAAGTGAATCACATCCCACCAGGAAACAAGGGCAATCTTGCTGTGTAACGTCACCAGGGTGTTGAAATTGTTGTTGTCATGGGTACTGGTCACGTTCCTATCCCAGGATGCAACACTTCCCAGCACCACTGTCACTTTGACAGATGTCTTTAATTTGGCTCCAACACTGTAACACACACACACACACACACACACACACACACACACACACAGTGAGGACTTTCATTGATATACTGTAATGCATTCCCTAGCACCTACTTAACAATCACAACCCAATTCTAACCTAACCCTTAAAACTTAAAAAGTCTTCTATGTCCATTGTCCAGTAGCTGCAATAGGGTTCTGTGCCTGAACAGACCCACAACCAATTTAATCTTATCAGACGCATGCGGGATCCGACAAAAAGTAGAACAGGTGCGTATTTTTTTGGTTGCCCATCTACAGTATTACATGGGCGAGAGAGTCTGTTTCAGCAGCGGTACCGGAGCCGCACAGAGCCGTACTGCAGCTGGTGGACATTGGGCTTTAACCTTGAGAAAGAGGTTTCGATCTCAATGGGACTCACCTGGTTAAATAAAGGATAAACAAATGAAATAAAACTTTCAAACAGCCTTTTGAAGGTGTGTGAGAAAGTGAGGACCAGTCAAAATATCCTCACTTTCCTAAAATGAAGAAGGAGAAGAAGGAACTACTTTACTGTTTTCCATAAACCTCACAGCAGTATCACATGCACATTGTCCCTGTCCAAATGTCAGGCAATTTGCCATGCAAGCATGCACTGACTCACATTATGGCATTGGGAAACATGCCAGTTATTCTAGCCTAGTGTGGAGAGAGTGGCGTCAGCGGAGGACCAAAATGCGTGACTCATTAGCCAATTAACAGCCAAGAATGGGTCTGAATGCTAAAATAAAACTTATAATGTACAATTTGATAAAAAAAATTAAAACTTTCAAAGTACAACACAAACTGTCCATTTTGCGGCAACTTGACAGTGCTGCTTAATCCAGGACCTTACTTCCTGGAACTCTGGAAAAGTGGTCCATTGGAGTGAATGGAGATGTTGAGACTCTTTTATATACACGGCTCTGCACTAGCCTATTGTGATTGAACTCAGTCACTGAATATTCAATTAGATTTCTTCCTTTTTTGCGTAAATGACAATACATGTTTAAATCACTTTACATCCATGTCTTCCAACTTTTCTTAGGCTTGCAGTGACATTATACGTATATGATCCACTCACAGTCCAGACCCAGGCCCAGTCTTTGTTGTGTGCAACACTGAGCTTCATGTCACCAACGCGGACTCATGGATTCCTCAGATCATCCTCATGGAACTCCCAATCTTGTTACCCCTTTTTTCACCTAGCTAATTAACTAGTATTCTCTAAACCTACGAACACTTAAAGACTGCATTTTCTATTTCTTTTTGGACTCTACTTTTTAGATTTTCAACTCCCTTCCCTGATCTTAGGATAACTTAAAAATTACATTTTTATATCCCTTCTGTTGGACTCTTTTTTTACATTTTCAATTTTCTGTTCTCTTGTAGAGTAGTCAGTTGTCTGATCTTCTCCCCCCCCCCTCTCTTTCCCCCTTCCCCTGCTTCTTCCCTTCTTCCCCCTTCTTGTTCTCCTCTCTTTCCATGCTCTTTCCTCCCCCACATCCCACCGCCCCCCCCTCCCTTCTCCTGCTCTCTCCTCATTCTCCCCCCCTCTGCTCCTTCTCCTCTTCTCCCCTATTTTCCTGAATCCCTGCCACTTCCTGCTCTCCCTTCTCTCACATTCCCCCTGCTCTCCTTCCCCTGCACCCTCCCACCTCTCCTTCTCTGCCTCTCTGTCCTCCCCCCTCTCTCACATTCCCCCTGCTCTCCTTCCCCTGCACCCTCCCACCTCTCCTTCTCTGTTCTCTCCTCCTCCACATTTCCCATTTTCTCCCCACCCTCGCCCTAATCCGGGCCCGTATCCTACTCCCTCCCTCCACCCTAGACCCTACCTCTACTCTCTGTCCTCCCCCCTCTCTCACATTCCCCCTGCTCTCCTTCCCCTGCACCCTCCCACCTCTCCTTCTCTGTTCTCTCCTCCTCCACATTTCCCATTTTCTCCCCACCCTCGCCCTAATCCGGGCCCGTATCCTACTCCCTCCCTCCACCCTAGACCCTACCTCTACTCTACCTCCCCTGTACCCTTCCACCTCTCCTTCTCTGTTCTCTCCTCCTCTCTGTCCTCTCCCCTCTCTCACATTCCCGCTGCTCTCCTTCCCCTGCGCCCTCCCACCTCTCCTTCTCTGTTCTCTCCTCCTCTCTGCCCTCTCCTCCCTCTCACATTCCCCCTGCTCTCCCTCCCCTGCACCCTCTCCTTCTCTTTCTCTCCTCCTCCACATTTCCCATTTCTCCCCACCCTCGCCCTAATCCGGGCCCGTATCCTACTCCCTCCCCTCCCCCAACCCTAGACCCTACCCCTACCCTGGCTCTCCCTCCCCTGCACCCTCATCTCTCCTCCTCTGTTCTCTCCTCCTCCACATTTCCTATTTTCTCCCCACCTCCCCCCTCTCCTCCCTCCTCCCTCTCCCTCCCTCCTCCACTCTCCTGCTTTCTTCAAATGTTCAAATGTTATCTTTATTCTGTATATTCTTGTTACTGTGTGTTAGCTAGAATCAGCTAGACATACTTTCTGTGAAGCCCTCTGAGACATGCTTGTGAATTAGGGCTATATAAATAAACTTGACTTGACTAAACTTGACATTCAGTGGTGCTGGACACTGCTTACAGCAGGGGTGCCCAATAGGTAGATCTCGGGCCATCAATAATCAATCAGTATCTACAGTATTTAAAATTATAACATTATTAAATAATGTTAAATAAATATAATACTGTTCAAATGTGCTAAATGTACTTGGGGGGGACGAGGGGAAAAGAAGTAGCTCGCGACTAGTTTTATAAAGTACCTCTCATCCTAAAAAGGTTTGGGCACCCCTGGTTTACAGTATACATTCAGGCGTTGTCTCGTCATAGATGCGTGGTCAATGTGTCAGCGTGGGGGAAATCCTCCTGTTTTCACTTCTATGTGGCATTATACTGTACGTGCGACACACACACACGCACGCACGCAGGCAGGCAGGCAGGTGATTGGAGAAATATGAGTGGATGTCCCACCTCGTATTTCTCCAATCACCTGCATCGGTTTGAACTTCCTCCGGTCTGAAGCGTTATTTTTCCCCAACTTCCTTTGAGCAGGCTCTGTGGGCGTGAAGTACAGAATGTATATGATGCATTCGCAGAATGTAGAAGAGACACCTGGGTGTCATTTTTTTGCCTCGGCCGGTGATAGCCAGGCCGGAGGCATTATGCATTCGGGTTGTCCGTGCGTCCGTCCAATATTCGTTAACGCGATATCTGAGGAATGCCTTGATGGAATTTCATCAAATTTGCCTCAAACGTCGACTTGGATGCAGGGATGGACTGATTAGATTTTGGTGGTCAAGGTCAAGGGTTAAGGTCACTGACCTCACGAATACCATTTTCAAGCTCGTTCACGCGATATCTCAAGAACACCTTGATGGTATTTCTTCAAATTTCACTCAAATGTCAAAGTCTGGACAGACAAGACTAGCTTGTCACTTTGGCGGGAGCTAATGGGGATCATTTTAAACAATAAACAACAATAAACATGGATGTCAACTGCTCACTTGTTGGTGCTGTCATTCTAGTTCCCCATTAGTGAGACAGTATTATTGTCATGGTCAGGAGTATGGCATTACAAAGTGTTATAGCTATATCTGAGGATAAAGGCTCACTCTGAAATTCATTGGTCACTAATGTTTAGTTAACATGTAATAGTCAGCATTTGAAAAATAGCCTACATCTACTTTTGCTAACTGAATATGTATCCGTAAAAGGGTACTTTTTCTTGCGAACAATCATTTTGTTACTTGCATGTGTTTTCCTATGCTGAAAGGCAGCGTCCATGTGGTTTTAGCCTACTATACAAGGATGGATTACGAATGCCGAGGCTCAAACTGTTGCAGCATTTTTTGAGTTGATACCATTTGTTACACAGAGTTGGTGCAAGATTGATTTAAAGAAAAAGGTAAAAAATCCCTCAATACTACATTAATACACCAAGACCTTGAGGAACACCATAGAAAAGTTAATGCTGTGATTTGGTATCGAATAGCTTTTGACATTTGGAGATTTCTGTAAGAATTGCATTTTTCAGCGATTGGGTAGCGAGCATCATACCCAATTTATGCAATTCCAAGACTGTTTAGGAACCCCCAGTATGCATAAATATTCAAATAGAATAGGCTAAAATAACACATTTATAATGCATACAAAAACTGCATGGGAGTAGCTTAAAGTGGGCATGTCTGTAATCGGCCTGGTGGATAATCCGGGCCTGCTACTATATGGTGTAGAGAGAATTTAGAGGTTGTTGTAATAACCCCTCCTAGCCGTAGGGGGCGCTAAGTGCATAAAGCTACTCTTTGTTGTGGGACTTCAGAAGAAGTCTATAAAAGCAAGTGACTAACAGGAAGAGGGGGTCATTCCCCAGGAGCAGGAGAGGGGGGTGAACCACAGTGCTGTGTGAGACTTTGTTTTTGTAAATAAACCTTTTCTAATACTTTCACCTTCTAGTTGCATTGGTTTTCTAAACTTAGAGCTATAGTCCTCACCACAATGGTACACACAATAACAAGAAAAAAATGTCACACATTCCAAGGTAACGCGTTACTGTAATCACATGTCTAATGAGTAGTGTAAGGCATTGCAGTCCCTAAGTCCAATAATCACATTACAGTTAATATTCAAACACTTATGGCATTACTTGCATTAAATACGTTCTTCAATTATCTGCAGGATCAGGGTTGAATCTGCAGGATTATGGAAAAAAAACACCAAACGTGCGCTGCTTTTTCATGCACTCGATTATGCAACACAACTAGATTGGATGGCCTGGAGGGACGGGGAGGAGTGAGATCTTGTCTATGTCCTTATTGGGATAGGGATTTGTGCTGATATGGGCATATGTAAGGTTTCATGTTATATTGTTAACACATTCACTGCCAACAGTTTTTTTTTTTACTGTAGGTAGCTTCTGCCAAGGTGTTTTTTTGAGGATTCTTTTCTGTTCTGTTGTGAACACAAAATATCTCAAAAGAACTACCGGTAATATAATGTGTGCTTTCTCTGTCTAAAAGAGTTAGTTTGTAGAGTTAGTAGTTATGTAGGCATTAGCAGTTGAATACAGCATGGTTTCAGCGTCTGAAAATGAAAGGTGAGAAAAATGCCTTTTTGTGAAATTCGATAGAACAGTCACTTTAACCATTTATTTTTGGCATCAAAGACATCAGACATCTAAACAATTTGTTCTGAACAGTATTTTCCTCCATAACAGCACCCGCACCCCCCTCTCCTTCAAACTCCTCCCTCCGTGGGCGTTCTCCTCCTCCCTCCTTGGCTCTGCAGCGGGTGTGTCACAAGCGAGTTTCTGCTGCCCGTCTGCTGCCTGGCGGCCCCTCGTCGGGCGAGCCTGGATGGGGCTCGCTCGTTTCTTGGGGTTTCGGTTGAGAGCTTTGATGAAGCTTTTGCGATTCTGGGCTTTATGCTGCGTGTTTCAAAATGTGTTCCACCCAGTCTATTTTTGGAACTCCCCACCGTTGTGCACCACCGTGAAAGCGTTTTCGCCAAACCATTCTACAGTATGAGAATGGTTTCCTCACGCTTTTCCCTGCAGTTTTGGCTCGCTTTCTCTAGTCTGGAGAGCACTGTCGCCACTTAGTGGGTCGGTGGAATGGGTTGTACACGTTCGGTGGCTCCCATATTTTTATAGGAGACGTAAAAGGGTTTGATCCACGTCCCACCGTCAAATTCTTTTTTTTTTTTTTTTTTTTTGACGAGTTGACTCGTCATTGGCAGTCAACCGTTGGTTTCTGCTTGACGAGTTGACTCGTCAACGGCAGTGAACGTGTTAACTGGCAATTACTGTAGGTGACAATGCATCTCAGGCGATGTTGCAGTCACACAAAAGTAATGTAACGAGTAGTGTAACAAATTACTTTCTCCAGGGAGTAATTAAGTCTAGGCATTACTTTTTTAAAGTAATGTGTAATATATTACTTTTAGTAGTAATGACCCCCAACACTGGTCCTGACAGAATGAATGAGTGAAGTTTGGAACTAGATAGTGACACCAGTTCACCTTAGGAAACACCATCATACCACACACCATGAGCTACACCTACGTACCATGAGCTACACCTACGTACCACCTTCCAATAACAGCCTCAAGCAGCTTCAGCCTGGCACACATACTGAGTGCAGTCACTGCCAGGCTGAAGCTGCCGGAGGCCTTTTAGTGACTAAAAGAAAAACATCTAAGAGCGTCTACATACAATCAAAATGAAATGTTATAATGTCCAAATTCTAATTAAAATCTGGCATAGAATACATAGTGTATTCCAGCCCATTTGCGCTGTATGGCAGTGAAGTCTGGGGTCCACTCAGTCATTATAGCTTCACCGGCTGGGCGAAACATCCAACAGAATCCCTACATGCTGAATTTGGCAGACATCCTAAACACACAAAGAAAAAAATCCAACAAACGCATGCAGATCAGAAGTAGACAGTTATCCATGAATACTTAACATTCAAAAGAGAGTATTTCTTTAATCACCTTAAATCCAGTTTCCCAGACAGCCTCCCCTCCAAAGCCCTTCAAAGCCAAGAGCTGAACCCAGAAAAGAGTCTGCTGTGTTATGTGGTGCCGAGACTAACCACTGGCAATTGAAACAGGAAGACATAAGAAATCGGGCGTCTGGGGACCCAGGTTCAATTCCCGGCAGCGGTACTGTCACCTAGGGGCAACTTAGGCCCCAAACACACAACTCCTCAAATGTCACAACACAACACAGGATAAGGTTTTACAAAAAATACTTTATTTAAATATGTAATAATGCTAAAATGGTGGGCTGGGGGAAAAGGGAATCCTCTGGGCCCTGGGGAAACTATGACCCAATCTAAGCAGTGGTAGGGGGCAAGATGACTGGACCACACAGCAGTTTAGCAAACTAGAGAAAAAGTGTCCCAATTCCACACAGCGGCACACAAACCGCTATTCGCACAGCACCCAGGTTACCCACCCCTTTCAATAGGGCACACAGAGGAAGCTACTAAGAATGTTTCCACTGCAAAGCCAAGAGGGCTGATTTAAGGCACTGCAAAACAATAAAGTCAACCCCTGCCCCTCCCTTTATAGACCGTTTTAACTTGACAACAAAAACATTCTAAATTGAACCCCCGCTCACTTCCTGTTGCAGTGTTTGTTATGGACATAAAAGAAAAAAAAACATTCAAGTGCAGGACTGACCATTCCGTGAAAACCCGTCTATAGTAGGCCACAGCAGGCCAGGTGTCCCAGGTGTAACAGTAATTTCCCCCCGCCCAATCCACCCACACACCAATATAAAAGCCTATTTCTATATTAAGGAGGAAAATAAAGTTAAAGTAAATAGTCCGTTAAGTCTCGGTCGCGTGGCAAAAAAATAAGCAATGTCCCGTACCCCTGATTTGGGCTGTCCCGTCTGGTCTGAGCGTGCAGCCGCGTGTGTGCGCCTCCGTTTCTTCTCCCCCCCCCCCCCCCCCCCGTCCGTCCTCTGGGGGGGGGGGGGGGGGGGGGGGGGGGTCAGGCTGTACGTGTGGGGGGCTATGGCGGAGTGGCGGGCACTCGGGCAGCCCCTCGGCTGTGCGTCCTGCACTGTGCGTCCTGCGCCGTGCGTATGGTTACGTTGGAGTGCCGTCTGGAGGAGTGGGATGGCGTCCAGAGAGAAGGGGCGATGGCGTGGGGTGAAGCGGCGTCTGGAAAGGCGGTGCTGACGTTGATAGGGGACGGCAGTAGCAGCGTTGGGATGATCGAGACCACAGGGCTCCGTGAGGACGGCTCGGCAGCGCAGGCTGGAGAGGAAAGAGCAGGTGAGTCAGTCAGCTGGCCAGGCTAACGGATTACTCACGAGGTCCGTCTGCCTCTCATGTGGTCCCGTGTGCGTCTGCCTGCTCCTCAGCTCTGTGTGTGTCAACGTGCCATGATCCACCCGGCTGCAGCCAATTATTCCCCTCTCCAGGTCGCCTCCAGGTGCCACTCATCTGTTGATTAGAGGGGGGGAAGCAGAGGCGGCCAGAATACAAGGGGGAAACACAGGTGACAGTACTTACGGCTTGCTCAGACGTTCCTACAGACACAATTGGCCGTGTCTGCGGGTGGGATAGCTGGTGGGGTATGAGTCCTGGTGGTTGCTGCACTAGCGCCTCCTCTGGTCAGTCAGGGCACCTGTGCAGGGGGGAGAGGAACTGTTGGGGAATAAGCAAGATCACGCTATTCCCCAACAGTTGCTCTACGTCCTGCTGGTGAAACTCATCGCTGTCAGGTGAAAAGGAGTGGCTGGCGACTGCACGTGTAGGGGCGAAGGGGGCGGGCAACGACCAGGACAGCAGGGGGGATTGGCCCAGTAGCCTACAATTTGGGAGAAAATGGGAGAAAAATCTGAAAAAAGGGAAGACATCATGGCAACCAAAAGAAAACAGAACATGGTCACTCAATAGGTGTGGTCGAGACCGGTGGCAAAAATTTGCCGGGGGCCCCTCCAACCAGCATTCATCATCACCATTATTTTATAAATAACCTGACACCAACTAAAAATACATTACGCTACATATTACAATTAGAATTCCTCAAGTTCCTAGGACATAATTCATTAGTCTATTCATAGCTTTCATAGATGGTGCAATTTTTTTTTTCCACGAGCCAAATGGCTAGTGAATGTTCAAATGTTAGATTACCATTGTTTTTGGCTGGTGGTGAGTGAAGCAAATCTACCAGCCACTTGCATATTTATATTTTATCAGCATCTGGCTAGTGACTGGTGCTAATATTGTGTGCCCTGATTTCCTAGCATTCATAGCTTAACTGATAGCTTAGCTATAGCCAGGTAAAAAAAGAAGAAGATAATAATGATAATAATAATAATAATAATAATAATAACTTGATGCCATTGCTAGCTGAAGTTATTCATGTATCTCCCCATGGCTAAACTAAAATAGCAGCATTCAGTTATCTGCTTAATCAATATCTGCTTCAATGTCTTGCTTTTTCCCCACATCCTCTTTGTTTCTGTTTCATTTTGACTTCCAGATGATTCTAGTAACTTATTCATTTCCTTCCTCCACAATATGTGGATCATGCAAGTTTGATGGGAATGATTCTCCTACATTCTCTTGAATTTAAAGCCCCATTCAGCAACTTTTACAAGTTTTGCTATTGGAGACGGAGATGCACTTCCTCCTAAAATGTGAAAAATTCAAACCGCCCATAGAGAGAAAAGTTATTTCACAAACTCAGCTCCTAAATTCCCAACTTCAAAGGGCTGCATGACAAGTCTAGACTTGGTAGCCTAGGAATTGTCCTGGGAGAAGGAAACAGTAAATCTGACAGCACAATTATGTGTTAACCTGCAACAACCTGAGGAACAGTGTAACCACATGCGCACTGCATTTATATAATGCTTTTGTCCACAGTGCTTTACAATATGCCTACATTCACCCATTCACACACCGATGGCAGCAAGCTACCACGTATAGGGTGCTGGCGCAACCATCGGGAGCGATTTGGGGTTCAGTATCTTGCCCAAGGAGGACACGTTTTTTATTATTATTATTTTCTGCCCTCCCCAATTGTACTTGGCCAATTTCCCCCTGCTCCCCCGGTTGCTGCTCCACCCCCTCTGCTGACCTGGGGAGAGTTATAGACTAGCACCATGCTTCCTCCAACACGAGCAGTTGTCAGCCGCTTCTTTTCACCTGACAGCGGGAGCTTCACCGGCAGGACGTAGCACGTGGGAGGATCACGCTATTCCCACCAGTTCCCTTCCGCCCCGAACAGGCACCCCGACTGACCAAATGAGGCGCTAGTGCAGTGACCAGGACACTTACCCTTACTCCAGCTTCCCACCCGCAGACACAGCCAATCGTGCCCGACCAAGTCGGAGGTAACACGGGGTGCGAACCTGCAACCTCAAGGAGGACACTTTGACATGTGCCTGGAGGTGCCGGGGATCAAACCACCGACCTCTTTTATCCAAGGTGATTAGTGGGCAACCCGCTCTACCTCCTGAGCTACAGCCCCTCCCCCTCACCCCAAAAAAAGATCCATACGCCTGGTGCCAAGCTGGATTTTAACAGGTGACCTTATTGTTACAGAACATGTGTTTAGACCACTAAGAACAACAGATGGGTAGATATTTGAGGGCATTGTTGCTCAGCACTGTTGCCTCATAGAAAGTAAGGTCCTGGGTTCAAACCCCCATCCCCTAGGTCAGGGGTGTCCAAACCTTTTTGAATGGGGGCCAGATTAGATCATGTGAACATACCGGGGGGGGGGGGCAGCTGCTTCTCGCATATGGGTTATTTAAAAAACTTCAAAGGATTTTGTTTACTGTCTGAAAACATAGTTGGTTGTTCCTACTTGGTGCTTGTCTACAAACAAATTGTATAATAGTGCAGCTGCTGTTATTTTGAGAGACAAGCCGTGGGCCGTTTAAAATTGGTCCAACGCCACTTTTTTGTGGAGTGGATCTGTTTGGATGCGTATCCTCCCACTGTCAAAGACGTGTGCAATGTTAAGAGATGAATAGCCTAATAGTCTCGCTTGCCAGACTCTCTGCCTACAGTGGCAGGGAGGGAAGTCTGGAAAACAACTGGAGGTGGTTGCTGTAGGCAGGCATGTCCAAAGTCTGGGGGGCAGTTGCGGCCTGCGGAGCGGTTTTAGGTGGCCCTTGCCTTGTCTCTCAAAATATACTAGGATATGTGGCCATCAACACAGTAATTAATCAAGTTAATCAAGCAAGTTCAATTCCCTTTTTTTTCGTTCGATGACAGCACACCGTTTGTAGACAAGCATCAATTAAGTAGGAACAAGTTAACAACACAGAACTAATGTTTTCAGATGGTAAACAAAATCCTTGGAATACAATTGTATGTGATTTTTATTTGTATAACCCATATGATGCGAGAAGCAGCTGGCCCCCCCGGTAGCCTATAACCTGGCCCCCATTCAAAAAAGTTTGGACACCCCTGCTAATAAGTGCGACTGCCCACT
The DNA here is from genome assembly GCF_964638095.1 of Poromitra crassiceps. Lineage (NCBI taxonomy): Eukaryota > Metazoa > Chordata > Actinopteri > Beryciformes > Melamphaidae > Poromitra > Poromitra crassiceps. The sequence continues at coordinate 80,071,975 of NC_139624.1, forward strand.
GCTCCTACTGTAGGTTCTTCTATTAGTCTACCATCACAACACAGCCTGGTATCAGCACTTGATGAGACGCTGCTTTTTTTCTGACATGCTGCTTTTTGCATTCGTCCTGTGACAGCAGTCCTGTGACAGCAGTCCAGTAAAGCGAAACTCGTGTCGTGAGGACGGAAGTGGTAGAGACTATTTGAGGACGTGGGACGGGACAAGGCTGGGATCCCTGCTGCGCGCAAAACCTACATGGACCGGGGACAGCGAGAGGACGGCAACATCTGTTCAAGGCACAATCCAAGTAGATAAAACCAAATAAATTATGCAATTGAGCAGCTATGAAAACTGAGTGTGACTATCCAGCTTCAACTCGCAGTGAATATGAATCCAGAATGATCAATGGTAAGTAGCCTAATTGTACGTGACACTGTATTACCGCCATTAAGATTAAATCAAATAATCGAGAGCCTAATTGAAAGGAAGACGGCTACTGCAGTGTTAGTGAAAAAGGTGGAAAAGCATAGATTCAGATGCGTGGCCTGAACTATACAGCTACCATGTAAATCAGCGTAGCCTACTCTACTTACCAGATCGAGCGCATCCGTCTCCTTCTGCGCACACTGACTGAATGAATGGTTGCAGTTCATTATGTTCGTCCAAGGGGGAAATCCCGATGTTATAATTTCCCAACTGCCAACTGTCAGAAGGAAAGTGAAATCCTTTTGGGATTTAGGGTTACTGTTTGTCTTCCGTTGGCTACTGGAAATGGAAGTAGCGCTTTACTGCAAGTTGCAGTTCAGTGTCTGGTATTGCAAGTGCAGGAAAAGGTAGGCTAATATATTCATAATAAGTTCTTATAGGGTTTTGTACAGTAGGCTATATGTCTGTGGAACTCAGGACTGTAGGCTACTCGAGTAGGCATAGCCTACTTTACTTCATGGTGTATGCATTTCCCATAGGAGGATGCTGTGATCTTTATTAAGATTGCCTATAGTTTCGCACCCTTTCGATAAGATTATTGACATGATGACATCATGTCAACGTGTAATCTTATGTATTACCGCATTGCATAGGCTGTTAAAAAAATGCCAAGGAATGCGTCAGAAACTAACTGCTGCTGCCATCTAAATAATTCACTTTGAATCAAGTAGGCTTGGTAGGCCTAATATGATCACACTTAACAGACTACATAGCCTATTGCTGCATCATCATCGAGTTGCTAATAATGCATACTAGTTATTTTCTGTTAGTTTATAACTTAACATGCACAATTGGTCTTTGTGTGATAGGTAAAGGAAACTGACCTCTGTCTCCCTGTCTCCTTTTGTCTCTCACACTGACATGACCCCCCCCCCCCGACCAAAACACACACACACACACACACACACACACACACACACACACACACACACACACACACACACACACACACACACACACACAGCCTCTTCTTTGCATCACTCTCCTTGCACTTGTGCTTCTGCCTCTAGCTCTCTCCTGTGACAGCAGCAGTTCTCACAGCAGCATCGTGGAGGACTATACGTACCTCGTGTCGGGTCACATTCAACGTGCTGTAAGTAAGGCATGATGAGGTGAATAGTAGGCATACTTTTTGTAGGCTACCAGTTGTGTAAACATGTGCAGTGGGAATGTTACACTAATCAGCAAGCAGCAAGCACCACAGCGAAGCAATGAAGGCGGAATGCTCAGTCCTACCAACTTCAGCGGAGATTCCACTGACATGGGAGTGAATTAATAATGACTGAATTTTTATTTCATTTACATTTTTAATTAATAATCTCCACTGCATCTCAACTGCCCGGTCACAGCTGAAACACACTCTCTTTTGGTGTCACAAAGGTAGCCAGTGGTCTTAACCAGTGGTCAGTACTATACACTCAAAGCCGTCCAACATATCCTCAATGGTACACAAAGTATATTAACATTTAGGCCATTGCCTATTTGGGTGAAATAACTCTTAGCATTTGTTACAACCTAATTGGAGTGCCAGGTGGTTTTCGATATTGACTTTCAAATAGTGGCCAGTGATCTTACTCCTTGTATTGTCCTGTACTGAAAACCCCACGTACCGGGTACAACAGTCGGTTAAAGCGAAAAATAATAATAATTTATTTGTGAATACAGTGTGACTCCAGTCTGGACAAGTCACAGGAATTGTGTTTATGGACATCCTGACACACACACACACACACACACACACACACACACACACACACACACACACACACACACACACACACACACACACACACACACACACACACACACACACACACACACACACACACAACAACAAAAGCGTCCCAGGAAAGAGTGGAACCCAGGACCTTCTGCTGCAGTGCTACCACTGCACCACCATGCCACCCTCTTTGAACGTTTTGAAAATTATCTTTGCAAGTAAAATAAAACAACAGTGTTTCCATCCCATCCTGTAGAGTAACCCCCCCAATGTATTAAACATACTTTATATTAATGTCATTAACAAAGCTTAGACTAGGAAACAGCTGCCCCTTGAAGATCTGATTATCCATGATTAACTAGTACCTTCTTTGAAATCTTGAATTGTATCAGTGATATGTGTACCACTGTCTTTATCCTCTAGAATAAAGCTATCACAACGATGCTGCTAAACCATAACTGCAGAAACAACACATTGAAACACATGCAACAGTGCACATCACAAAACAAGGTGAGTAATGAGTATTCTGTAGCTCTCAGCTGACATGCAGGCTGGCTCTGCATGTTGCTTTCCTGCATTACCTGCGGGTAGGAAGCAACATAATAAGCATTATAAAATGGCTCTCTCAAATCAAGCAATCTGATTGGTTCACAGCCATGGTATAAATACCGTATACCACTCTCATAACCCATGGCCATTGATTATTATTTGAAGAGCCATGACGCATGATGGCACAACTCTCTTACTAAAAGGCTTTGGTTACCTCAAATGACAATGTAGAAAAAACAAAATGGCGGAGACAGCTGTCAGATCCTTGTGAATCGATCTTCGCTTATAACTTTACTAATACTTCGCAGAAAATTATGTTTTGTACAAGCTAATGTCTTCTTTGCAAAAAAAAGGCTGTTAACCCCGCATTTCTAAATAAGACGTAACGTTAGTTGGTGTCGGGCTTTGCAGAAAGCTCTCAGCTTCTCAGCAAGCGCCAAGATTGGCCAATGTCAACTTCAGTCTCCAGAACGATCCAATCAAATCACCCACACGTCTATCTTCTTGCTAGAGGTCCCGCCTTACAGTAGTGTTTCAACTGACTCTATCAGAATGCCATGCCAGTCGGACTTATAGTATTATTATTATTATTATATTATCATACTTGGAAACCGTTTTATAAAAGCAATATAGCACTCGAGCTGCGTGTGTTGTGGCATATATCCCGCTGCTCAGCAGTTATCCCACGAGGCCGCAACAGCTGATCAGCGGGATATATATGCCACAACACACTGGCTCTCATGCTATATTGCTTAAATATACACGCACACACACACACACACACACACACACACACACACACACACACACACATACACACACACACACACACACACACACACACACATATATATATATATATATGTGTGTGTGTGTATGTGTGTGTGTGTGTGTGTGTGTGTATGTATATATATACATATATATTATGTATATATATATGTGTGTGTGTGTGTGTGTGTGTGTGTGTGTGTGTGTGTGTGTGTGTGTGTGTGCGTGTATATTTAAGCAATATAGCTATATATATATATATATATAGAAGAAAGTACTGTAGTGCCCTGTGCACAGCTGTGCTGCTAGTCCCGGGTGCAGCTGGAGCAGGAACAGCAGAAATAGCAGAAATAGCAGTAGTGAGGAAATCCAGCGCATAGATAGTTGCATAGATATGGCGAACAACGCGTTTCGCTGTTGCTTCATCAGGTTCGCTTATGCCTGGTGATGATGACATGTATAGACAGCGCTGTTTGTTATATGTACAGGCAAACATGTTGGTAAGGAATTCCACTCATGTTCTGATGATGTAAAGATGACTGGTGCACCCCTATTTATACTGCCCCCTTGGGTGAAGTCTAAAAAAGCGAGCCTTCACAAACTTCAGGTTGCTTGATTGTACGAGGATATTGTTGGAAAAACCCAGGTGGAGTAGTACTAGTGACCTGTTTTGTAAGCAGGGGCGTAGCCAGGGATTTCGGGCCCCATGAAAGGATATCACATCAGGCCCACGGACAATTTTGGCCATTTGAAGCCCAATTTAGAGGAATATATAATTTTAAATCAGAGAGTTCCCCAAACTTTTGAGTAGCCAGTCATTGAAAAAGTAGCCGGATCATGTTCGCGGCGTTTGTTCCAGTGGTCCTTTTCCCAATTAATAAACAAACCTCAAATATGTATCGATGAGTGTGACAATTGAAATAATACAAATAAACATTCTTATAAAGGCCCAATGCTCAATTTAATTATAAATAAAACAATATCCATATTGCAAAACACAAACAGGCAATGTATATTTTTAAGAACAAAGAAAATACTAATAACTGTATGTTTCCCACAGGATTTGGAGAGATTGTGGTGGGTAGACCTTGCTTGGACCCTCTTGGGGGGTTCGGGGGGCCAAATTTAATATTGGGGGGTAAGAAGAATTTGTACATTTTAAACTTAAATGCCTGAATCTGGTTCACTTTGAGAACCAATTTAAGAGGCTAGATCAGGGGTGGGCAATTATTTTTCATGGGGGGCCACATGAGAAACCCAGATTGTTGCCGGGGACCAAACAAATATTGTCATGCGGTAACCCAGCAACTTTGATGATAGAGAGGAGAGCTTTTTTGGCCACCTGCCAATATGGCTGCTAGAAGTTACCAGCCAATTAGAATTTCCACTAGCCAAAATGTCTTTCTTGAAATAAACCAGAATATGAGTGGGTTAATTTAAGCATAAGTATCAGTAAGTGGCCCAGGATTCTCAAAGCCTGTGTTGAGGGTCACACGAACAAAAATGCACTCTTGAAGCTAAATAAATCCAAAACCAACAAGTTAATTATTTACATTTTTTACTTCAATGTAGAACAGTCATTTCTTACACATGAGATTACTTTTAGCCTTTTAGTCATAAAGATTATTGAAAGATATTCCATATTCCAGACTGAAATGTTATAACAGAAGTGGAGTATTGGCCAGAATGACATGAACATTTGGACACTTATTCAGCGGGTATCTTGTATGTTGCGTTCAGGTGCCCCTGTCAGTCAAGGGCCCTTGGAATCATCCACAGTTTTCTATAGGATACTACGGCCCTGTTTGTAATGCAGGAGTCAACACTTTTCAGGTGCTCCTGAGAAATTTGATGTACAAGTTTATTTGTCGATTGAATGTTTCTCAAAATGCCATTATCATGCTGCTGACTAATCCAGGTTTTAGTACTGTGAGATACCAGTCAAATATGTGGAAATTTGGGTATAAGTGACTTTTGTAGTTTTTTACTGTGCTTTTGCGTGTTTTTATGCCTCCGCTGGCGATAGCCAGGCCGGAGGCATTGTGGATTCGGGTTGTCCGTGCGTCCGTCTGTCCGTCCGATGTTCGTTAACGTGATATCTGAAGAACCCCTTGATGGAATTTCATCAAATTTGCCTCAAACATCGACTTGGACTCAAGGATTAATTGATTAGATTTTGGTGGTCAAAGGTCAAAATTCAAGGTCACTGTGACCTCACGAATGCCATTCTCAAGTTCGTTAATGCGATATCTCAGGAACGCCTTGTCGGAATTTCTTCTAATTTGGCTCAAACGTTGACTTGCACGCAAGGATGAACTGATTAGATTTTGGTGATCAAAGGTCAAGGTCACTGTGACCTCTCGAACACGATTTCCAAGCTCGTTAATGCGATATCTCAGGAACGCCTTGATGGAATTTCTTCGAATCTGCCTCAAATGTCCACTTGGACTCAAGGATGAACTGATTAGATTTTGGTGGTAAAAGGTCAAAGTTAAAGATCACTGTGTCCTCACGACCGATAATTTCTTCCTACCGCATGGTAGGAAGAAATGAGCGCAGTCAGTTGAGTGGGAGAGCACGCGCAGCATGCAAGGCAGCGAGGGACGCTAGAAAGGATTGTGAGATATATAGTTAGTTAGTTAGTTATTTGGTCATACCATAAGTTGCAAAGGACTCATAGCCTACGCTGTGTTTTGCAGAACATGGTCCATTCCATCTACAATTTGACCTGCAAATTGCAGGATCTGAATCTGACAACCTTCCTGAGTCTGACCACCAATGAGGTCCTGGCCGTGCTGGGATGTCCAGTGTCCGATAGATGTCCGGTAAAGAACAAGACAACTGCACATCCAATCAGACAGGTGAGAACAGACACATACATTGGTAGACTAACTGCCAGCAGGGTTTTTCTTAGACTGGACATCTCACTATGAGGTGTTACGGACCACACTGTCAGACAGCCACCACTTGCAAGTTGTTAAAATTGAGAAAACTAGGAATCTTGCGTCCTAGGGTGGAGATGATGCGCCATGGCTGCAGTTATGAAAATCACCCACTCCGCGGGCTCCCAAAATCGTGACTGACAAACAGACAGACACCGCCCACCCACCTAGGAGCCATCGTGCAACTGTGTGCCATCTGCTCATCATACTACATCACAGTAGCTCAAGTGACATCACTGATGACATCACAATTGCCCAAGTGACATGACTGATGACATCACAATGCTGCCACAGACACCGCCGCCACAGACACCGCCACCCACCCACTTAGCCAATTTTACCTAAAGAAGATTAGAAATCGAGCATGCGCTCGATTCCTAGGGTGAAGACTCTGGAGCAGTGGCGTAACGAGTCACAACGCTCGGCCACAAAGCAAGATGGTCAAAGTGGGCCCTGCCCTTCACAATGCAAAACAGACCGGCGTGCTATACCTGACAACATCTGGTGTCGGAGCAGCATAACAGATAAAAACATACCCGGTGGCAACACACTTTCTGTACATTTTGTATCCTCTCATAGAATAGTTTTCACTAAGACAGGAGAGGATAGGGTTATTAAGGGTCAACGTACTAAGGACAGGTTGGGATTGCTGTTTCAAGAAGTCCAGACAAATGGCTCCTTAAAATGATACTGTATGTTCAGAAGCAGCGAGATGGGGGAGTGCAGAAGATAAGATTGAAACAAACAGTCGGGGTCATGTTTTTAGGCCTTCACACTCACAGAGCCAATGCTGTCTTCCAGACACCTGGGACATGGGTGTTTCACCCCACCTTCAAAGCATTCCAGAGCACAAAGGCAAAACGCAAGCAAGAAACATGGCGGACCGCAACAAACTTTTTTTTGTTTGGCAAATAGCAAGACAGCTTAACAACGAGCAGAGCACCTTGCATATTTAAATGAAAATGAGGAGCGGCAACAACACACAAGGTAACAGATTATATTATACAATTTTTATTTAGGCACTTCATACTTTGGACTACATACTCCATGGTTGCGGCCATTGTTGTGTGACGTCAGACAACTGATTCCCAGCCTAGTGGGGGTAGATTTTTTTCTCCCAGTTTTCAAGTCAGAGCTCCCACTTTGAGTGCAGTTCTACTGTAATCACACGAACACCGCCCTATTATCTTCCAGGGCGGCTTCCGACAAACACAAACACAATCAATTTCCGACACACACGGACACAATCGACATCCACAATCCTATGACATCATCAGTAATGTCATAGACATTGTGATGTCATCACTGATACTTTCTGCCATCATTTACCACTCATGATGTCACTGTTATGATGTCACAGTGACAGATGATGTCACTGTTGGCATTATGATGTCACAGATGATATTACTGTCATAAAGGTGAGGCTATAAAGTGGTGGGAGTATAAGCCCCAGTTCACACTATACGCCGAAGCAACGCTCAACCTAAGCTCAACCTGAACCCACAAGTTGCATTTAGGCGTCCTTGTTAACACATTCACTGCCAGCCGTTTTTTTTTTACTGTAGGTAGCTTCTGCCAGAGGGTTTTTTTGAGGATTCTGGCTCATCTTTCAAGACCTGAGGATTCTTTTCTGCTAAGATTTTGTGAACACAAAATATCTAAAAAGAACTAATAGAATGTGTGCTTTCTCTGTCTAAAAGAGTTAGTTTGTAGAGTTAGTAGTTATGTAGGCATTAGCACTTGAATACAGCATGGTTTCAGCGTCTGAAAATTTAAGCTGAGATAAATAGCTTTTTGTGAAATTCGATAGAACAGTCACTTTAACCATTCATTTTTGGCATCAGTAAGACGTCAGACATCTAAACAATAGTTTTGAACAGTAATTTCCTCCATAACAGCAGGAAACACCCCTCTCCTTCAAACTCCTCCCTCCGTGTGTGTCTTCTTGGCTGCAGCGGGCGTGTCACAAGCTCGTTTCTGTTGCTGCTGTAACCTCGCGTCACCAGGCTCACTGCTTTGCTGCTGCTCCTGTCTGCTGGCGGCCGCTGGGCAAGTCTGGATGGGCTCGCTCGTTTCTTGCGGTTTCGGTTGAGAGCTTTGATGAAGCTTTTGCGATTCTGGTCTTATTTATGCTGCGTGTTTCAAAGTGTGTTCCACCCGTAATCTATTATGCAAATTTGCAATCCCTCACCGCCAGCAATCAGCGCGAAAGCGAAAGCGTTTTCGCCAATCCATTCTACAGTATGAGAATGGTTTCATCGCGCGTTCCCCTGCAGTTTTGGCTGGCTTTTTCTAGAATGGAGAGCACTGTCGCCACTTAGTGGGTCGGTGGAATGGGTTGTACACGTTCGGTGGCTCCAATAATTTTATAGGAGACGTGGGGGGCGTTGATCCACGTCCCACCGTCAAATTTTTTTTTTTTTTTTTTAAGCCGAGATATCTCGTCATTGGCAGTCAACCGTTGGATTTTGTAAGCCGAGATATCTCGTCAATGGCAGTGAACGTGTTAACTTGTTCACATCACCCACGCGCATGTCACGCTGAAGCCACGCCGAAGCCACACTCACGCCTTGCTCAAGCGATCATTCAGGATTCACTCTTATTTTCCATGCGTGACGCGTGAAGCTTGAAGCTGCCAGGCATGAAGTCAATGGGAGTTGTGGGCGGGTCCAAGGCGTGCCGAGGAGGCGGTGAGAGGAAAAGAGAAGGCTTCTTGTGTGAACGGTTAGGCGTCAGTTCAGCTTGTGCCTGCCTCAAGCTTCAGCTCTACTTATGTCCGGCGTCCTGTGTGAACTAGGGCATTCACAGACTAGTCGACTAGTAAAACCACTAGTCGACACTGTGCTTAGTAGTCGACTAGTCGTTTTAGCAAAAAAAACATTTTTTTTTTTTTAATCTTTAAGAAAGAACATGAGGTATTTACACGACATACATGGACTATCATATCCCATATTCCCCACAAAGAACATCAAAACACAACAAAACAAAACAAGAAAACTGCATAAGATACACAATAATCCAAGAACAAACAAGACTATTGGACAAACAACCAAACAAAAACAATGCATTCAAAGTAAATACATAGATCTTGCCCTGTTGGCAGCTAGGAAATGCATAGCTTTAAATTGGAAAGCATCCAATCCCCCAGCTGTAGTTCACTGGTGGAATGAACTCTCAAGCTACCATACGTTGGATAACATTTACTACAAGAGCAAATTCTTAGACATCCCCAAAATATGGCAACCACATACAGAGTTTGACTTTAAGAACTTTTTACCCCAGTGTCATTAGGCTTATCAGGATAGGAGCTGAATGCATTGTTTTTGTTTGGTTGTTTGTCCAATAGTCTTGTTTGTTCTTGGATTATTGTGTATCTTATGCAGTTTTCTTGTTTTGTTTTGTTGTGTTTTTATGTTCTTTGTGGGGGATATGGGATATGGGATATGATAGTCCATGTATGTTGTGTAAATACCTCATGTTCTTTCTTAAAGATAAAAAAAAAAAAAAAAAAAAAAAAAAACGACTAGTCGACTAGTCGACTACGTTTAGGGACGACTAGTCGACTAGTAAAATTCACTAGTCGTGAATGCCCTAGTGTGAACAAGGGCTAAGTAGGACTGGTACTACACTACTTGACTGTGCCAACAATGCCCAAGTCAAATGTCAGAAATTGGCTCAAGACAGAGAAAGAGCAGCGAACTGCAGAGGAAATTTGAGGAAAGATTGGAACTACAACCAAGCAAGCTCTTCTCCTTTGGGATTGTGGATGATGAGAGTGGGGAGATCAAGATCACAGCTTTCAACAAGGAGGTGGACAAGTGTGTCGCTTTAGTGGATCAAGGCAAGGTGCACTACATCAGTGAGGCCATGCTGAAGCTGGCCAACAAGGAGCACACAACGCTGAAGAACAATTACGAGATGACACTCCATGATAGTTCCATCGTGCCCTGTGGTGACAGCCAGGGCTCTCAAAGTGCAACTTTGTCCCCATCGCCGAGCTGGAGAACAGACAAGGATGCTTTCCCGTATCACCACTGGCAAAGTGGTGACAGCCACCATAGGTCGCGGAACCGCCCGGGCCACACGGGCCCGGGCCCGTGTGACCCGGGCCCGGGCCCGGGTACATTTCAGTTCCCAAAAAAAGTCAGAAGGAGCTGATGCACACGTTCAGTCTCTTAAAGGCAGGTGCGTCGGAGATGCAGTACATATGAGAGAAATAAAGAGGATTCCCGCACACTGTCAATTACTTGCAACAAACTTTAATTAACGTTTCGGTCTATCGACCTTCATTTAACCTGATGAAGGTCGATAGACCGAAACGTTGTTAATTAAAGTTTGTTGCAAGTAATTGACAGTGTGCGGGAATCCTCTTTATTTCTCTCATAGTTCCCCAAATTCTTTTTTTTGGGTTTTTTTTTGGTTGATTTTTTAGATTTTCTTTTTAGAATTAAACCTCATTTACTTATTACACTCGACTGGTTGTTTTTCAGATGTGATGTGAATCTAAAGTGAACTAAACAAGTCAGATCCACTATAAATGTTTTTCAGTAGATGCTGTGATGTAGCCACAAGAAAGGTGCAATATTAATGTTTTTCAGGAGATGGCGATGTTGCTAGCTATAGGTTCTAAACAAGAAATATGGTTCAAATGTTTACAGTAGTTTTCCTTTCTTGCTGCACTACAATGTTACAATGCTGTGAGACGGAGCTAAACACAAAAGATGCATTATTAATGGTTTTTCATGAGATACTCAGTATTTAATACTAATACTAATAATAGAAAAGGAGAACATACTGAACAATGACATCACAACAGTATAATCCTAATGTTAATTTAAAATTAAATATTCTTCTAAATATGGATAAAAGTCCAAAAAACATAACATTTTCTTTGACGCTGCCGAGATTCCATTCCTTACAGCACCCCCTACTTAATAATAGTTCCAGCGCGGCTGCGAAAATGTGGTGGCGCATTGTGTCAAGTGTACTGGCTCGGGGAACGGTCCGGCCCCCGGTCCCTTACAATTTATTTGAATAGCCCTGCTGTAATTTATAGATTCATTATGCTATAACTTATTTGTACTGACACGTATGCTTATATTAACCCAGTGGCACTCATATTCTGCTTTATTTCAAGAAAAACATTTTGGCTAGTTGAAATTAATTGGCTGTAACTTTAAAATCTAGCAGCCATATTGGCTGGTGATAAAAAAAAAAGTTTAATCTCAAACCCTGCAGGGAGAGCAGGTGGTGACATAGGAGTGAGTGAGAAAAGGAGCAAATATATGATTGTTAAGACTGAATACTGACGTCACAACCGTCTAATCCTAATGTTAATTTAAAATTTGATATTCCTATATGAATCTGGCTTCAAACGACCAAAATCTTTATATGATGATAATAATAATAATCAATGATGGTGGTTCACAGACCTGTGTGTGTGTGTGTCATCTCCAGTCTCCACCCCAGAAATCGAGCGTGCAAGGTTTCTAGCCCTTACTAATGATGTAAATAAACATGTCAAATCTTAACATGGTCAATATTCAACAACTATTTTCATGCCAGCAATCATGTTTTAAAAGTGTTTTTTTATTGAAACTTATTAGCTCTCCAAAAGGGGCAGCAAGGTGTCCATGGTAGAACTTTGAATAAACTTTCGATTTCTCAGGGCGAGATCTTGGCATATTCATGAATTGACTAAGATATGGAATGTTGCCAGGCAGATTAAGTGTTGCCTTCAAACAGTGTGTGACTCATGTAACACAACCGGTCTCCTCCCTCCCTGAGAGTATCAAAACACAAGCACATTTGTTTTTTTAATCTAAATTGGTGCCATGCAGAAACGAGCTATTGCAGAAGATGTGCATGTGGAAGGTGAGATGGACTGGAGGTTTGGAAGCAGGAACAAGAAAAGAATGTAGACATTTGGCTGCCTTTTGATTACTCAGGTTGCATTTCCATGTCAAAGTTTGGCAGGTGTATTTGAAACAGACAGTCCATTAAAATTGTATGAAGTCAGAAAGCTGGACCTTTTAATTCAGGCAAAAAAATAATAATAATAATAATAATAATAATAAAATAAATAATAGAGGGCACTCGGTAGAGTACATACATTCGCCATGGCGTGTTACCCCCATTTCCACGCCTCCTTTTGGCCAGTAGGTGTGGAAAGCCACACCTTGACCTATGACCAGCATGACCTATGACCAGCCTTTCTACAAAGTTCTGTGGTTACGTGAATCCGTTCAGAAGTTTAGGCGCCTTTTTGTGATTGGCCACGGCCATTGCCACACCCCTTTTGGCTAGTGGGTGTAGAAAGTCAATCAGTTCATCCTTAGCCCATGAGCAACTTTTCTGCAAAGTTTTGTGGTGTTACGTGAATCCGTGTGGAAGTTAAGCGCCTTTTTGGGATTGGCTACGGTCATTGCCACGCCCCCTTTTGGCTAGTGGGTGTGGAAAGTTAATGAGTTAGTCTTGACCTAACCAACCTTCCTACAAAGTTTGGTGGTGTTATGTGAATCCGTTTGGAAGTTAGGCGCTTTTTTGTGATTGAACATGCCCACTACAGCGCCCCCTGTTGGCCAGTGGGTGCGGAAAGCCAGCTTTAGGCCTGCAAAAACACATGCCAGATGTCTGTTTAAGTATAGTATGGACACGCACGCACACACACACACACACACACACACACACACACACACACACACACACACACACACACACAAAAACACACACACACACACACACACACACACACACACACACACACACACACACACACACACACACACACACACACACACACACACACACACACACACACACACATGAGCAAACTCTACAGGGAAAGATAAAAGACTCCAACAGGGGAGCAATCACTTCTAACCTTTCTGCCAAGTTTTGTGCAAATCCGTTCATAACTTTTTGAGATATCCTGCAGACAGACAAAGAGGGGGAAAAACATAACCTCCAGCCAACTCTGTTGGTCAACTCTGCACGCACGTAACAAAAAAGTAAGATGTAGACTAAATATAAACAAGCTAGAATGTGATTAGCACTTTCCCCAAACTAAACTAAAATCTCACTATACCCATGACATGTATTCTGTTCATCATAGGCTAATTTATTTTGAACATTAGTACACACATCACATCTAATTCATATACCAGGCTCATAGTTAAAGTTTGAGTCATAAGGCAGAGCAAAACAAGGGCCTTGTTAGATCTTAGGTCTCACCACACAGGCACCTACACCACCATACTGTAACATGCTTTGGTGTTGCACTTGCTACAGGTTTGTGTTACTTTTTACAGACAGACCTTGTTCAAACTGGCCATATAGTGTCAGAACAGTATTCGGTGATTACAATTAGGATTCACAGATCGACGAGTGTCTTAGACCAGCCTTGGATTTGGCCCAGTTTCACAGATTTGGAGTAAGCCTAGTTTGAGTGTGCATAATTTGTTATGTACCCATACTGTATGTACCCAATACCATACAACCCTACCCATGTATGTACCCATACTGTATGGCAGTGATGACATATACTGTGTGTACCATCACTCTAGGGCTGAGTATCAAACTTTGATACTTTTTTGGCACCGACCAAATTACGTTGGACATGCTGAGTATCAATTCACGTGCCAAATTTCAATGCCAAATTTTTGTATACGAGCATGAGATTACCCTTGCAGCTTGTCAATGACGAGTGCCAGTGATCGTGTTCAATGTTCACCTCCTAGAATCTAGAAGATCTTGGGAAAGATATTGCATGCTTCCTCAGAGACAAACACAACAGTGTCCTCACGCTATGCCCTGGTGGTGACAGACTGTGACAGGTTGGAGGTTGTAGGGATGGGTTTGGCAGAGGAGAGGGAGGGAGGGAGGGAGGGAGGGGGTTTATTTGGTGTGGTGTGTAAAATAAATTATGTTCTAAATAAATAACAATGTTGAAATTTTGAAATTTTGACTTTTTTTTTTTTTTTACAACTGAAATTAAAAATTGTATTATTACAAAGAGAGTAAAGTATCGAAAAATTTATGTTCAGGAGTCAAGGTATCTGTACCGGTATCAAAGATTTTTGAACGATACCCAGCCCTACATCACATACCTTTTAATCTAGGGATATGTCTAATCCATGTATGTAAAATCTACCCAAATGACATACATACATGTATGAATGTATATTTAACACTGTATTATCCTCCTTTTATTATTATTATTATATCAAGGTTCAAGGTTCAAGGATATTTATTGTCATTCCAAAACATGAAACATGGAAGGGAACGAAATATGAACTCAAGGTCCTGGTGAATAGATCAACTAGGATATCATAAATCATAAAATGTCATAAAAACAACTGAGTACTAAGAAAGGAAAACAATATAAAAACATATAAATTAGAGACATCATAAAAACAACATACCGTAAATTCCGGACTATAAGCCGCACCTTTTTTCCCGTTTTTTGGGCTTTTTTGGCCCCTGCGGCTTATATAACGGTGCGGCTTATCTATGGATTTTTTCCAAAAAAAAAAAAAAAAAATCTCTCTTTTTTAGCACTCTTTCTAACTATAAATCCACTTCTGTTTTAATTTCCTCTCTTTCCCTCTTTTCACCACACTGTATGACACTGTATGACACTGTGTGCACTGTAAAAAAGAAACACAGGTGGTGTTGTGTTATGTTGTTTTGTTGAAATGTTAATAAATGGGAGCTTCCTCAAACAGCCATCTCTTTCCCGACAATCCCCTCTGTGCATGAACCCTTACATATGGTAATTAAACATTAAAACACAAAAAAAAAAAAAAAAAAAAAAAACATTAAAACACCCGCGGCTTATAGTCCGGTGTGGCTTATATATGTAAAAAACAGTCAACTTTGCAGGTGCGGCTTATACACCGGTGCGGCTTATAGTCCGGAATTTACGGTAATACCTGATGTAAGAGCAAGGAAAACAATTTAAGGTGCATGTGTTCAACAGGGAGCCACTTAAAGTTCATTTTGTTTCGCTCACAGCTGGCGGCATTAAAGTGCGAGGAGTGTGGCAGCAGTTCATTTCAGGAGCAGCAGATTTTAAATATATACATATATAGATATAATACATACTATGTACTATATATAAAAAATAATATATATGTATATAATTAGATACTTAAAAAAAATAAGGTTATATAAAAGGGAGCAGGTGGGAAATGTTTGTTGTTTCAATTTTTGTCCCACTGATGATGTCATAATCAGTGACATCATTATTGAAATTATCTTATGACATCACTGATGATGTCATAGGCACTAATGATGTCATAGGTATGTCATAGGTGACATAATCAGTGATGGCATAGGCATTGTGACATCATCAGCGACAGGATGTCATCAGTGATGCGAAGTTGTGCAATTGGCTCAACAGTCATGTGACATTTCTTGCCCCAGAAGTGAATTCCCCATTCATTTCCTCTAGACTTTTGAAAAATCCTTATATAGTTTAGTTTAGTTTAGTTTAGTTTATTAGGATCCCCATTAGCCATTACACAAGGAAACAGCTACTCTTCCTGGGGTCCACAGTCAAAACAAACAATACAGATACAATACAAATATGCAAAGTAAAAGACAAAACACATTTTAAAATCATAAATTTAAGACAAACAAGAGAAAACAAACAAAAACTCACTCAACCTGGTTCTACAGCATATGTCCATCCAAATAACCATGTAACCTCCATCACAATCTTCCTAAAATACTATACAGTATATACAGGCATATAATACTATAATATAATACATCTACCTATAGCCTAACTAATACATTACTATCCGTTTATCAATCATTATCTATCATCTGTCCACCCATAGTACATCCTTATGTTATATAACGTCTAACTATATTACTACATTAATTACTATCGAGTTACTAGTTAGTTACTAACGAGTTTTAAGGCTTGAACCAAGCCAACCAGTCTTCCAGAGAATCGTGAGTGACCATAAAACATTTCAGTTTCAGCAAAAACAAAAAATTAATGCAGGGAAAAAAAGATTGAAAATTTGATTTTTCTTTTTTGCTTTTCTTTTTTGTTTTTGCTGAAAGTGAAACGTAGAAGTGAAACGGTAGATGCAGGTAGACGGCATCTACCTACTTATTTTTCAGACGGCTTTGCCTCTACTCACTTCTAAATCTCCTCTGATGCGCATAAAGGCGTAAATTACAGTCTACCCACGCACTTCTCCAGGGACCACTACACCGCTGTCACTCACGATTCTCTGGAAGACTGGTTGGCTTGGTTCAAGCCTTAATACTTGTTATATAAGGATTTTTCAAAATGTCTATGGAGAAAATGAATTGGGAATTCACTTCTGGGGCAAGAAACGTTACATGACTGTTGAGCGCTATAGTGTGCTGCGCATGCCAATAGAGCAGGCGAGGCCACACAGCAACCGAACTGCGTGTGGCGAGCGAGCCTAGGGTTTCGGCCCCTTGATACTCTAGTATAAATACAATGTTCCTTGTCTGATTATACCAATTGACAGAAATCTTAGGCCTAAAGCACAGTAGGCTCCATATTAACCATCTTTGTCTGTTGACTTCCATTCACTAGAGGAGACATCTAAAGAGCAAGGAGAAGAAGAAGCTGTGCAGAGCCCGGGCGATCCTGACTAGACTGACTACATGCTTCGAGATGTTGAGTTCAGATGATAAGTCTTAAACTGACCTGGCAAACTGAGACAAAACTAGTGAAAACTGTGAAGCCACAGAGAGAAAAAGAAAACTTTCTGAAGCAAGTCCTGCTAAACCATCATTGGATTACACAAGAGGAAGTCTCCACTTTGTTTAAGCTCCCCTGTGAAGTAGCAGTTTCTCCCTCCTGCAGCTGTTTTGGATGGTGTATGTCCACTCACTCTTCTGAAACCAGACATTAAGCCAACTGGAGAAAACTAAGTTCAAGTCCCTCCAACACATCGGGTTCAATGTGGTCAGGGCCTACATTATACCAGCTCTGATCATGCTGAATGCACAAGAATGTCTTATGGACTCCATGAAAGCAGCAGAACATCCAAAGACTCTCTGAGACTGATGAACATGGTGCATTAAAGTCTATTAGAGCTGATATGTGCAGCTGAAAGGGATATTTTTTTAGCCATTGGATGTTGAGGGATATGCTGTGACTATTGCGTGCACTTGGCATTGACTGCACAAGTATGACCAGGGATTATGAAGGTGCTCAAAGGCAGTTTTGATTTCACTTTGGATAAGAATAACAAATAACTAGTCTTGGCACATCTAACTGCTCTTCCTTTTGTTCGGGACGTTGTTTTAGACACTCATACAGTACATTGTGTTAACAGTAAAGTATGATTGAGTATGATTGACATTTTAAGAGTACATTCCATCACAGACGACTGATTTCTGTCTGCTCCGTGATACATCTAAAAGATGCTTCCTCATCGCTTTCATTTGGAGCTTTGATTAATGGTTCCTGTGTATTTTTTGATAGCCTTATCAGAGATATAGTGTCCGTGTATAAAGTATACTTGATATACGGTAGCTTGGTGAGCTTAAGTGCTCAACTGCCACATTTGTTACCTTACGTCACTTTTTAAGCATGCCATTTGTTGGTTTACATAAACAAAAAAGGGATAATGGTTGCTGCCTTCACCCCCAGTTTTAGCTATCATAATTAATCTAAGCCATTTTCTGTTTTCTCCAGGGACTATGCAAAACACAGCTGTGTCGATTTCTTTATGTAAAATGGATGTTTTCTCAGCATAGTATCATATATTGTTACTCATACTAAACTAATGTATAACCCATGATACATAAATGCCAAATATATTTATATATAAAACCAAGTAAAGGCTTCTGTGCAAGTGTGAAATGCATTGTATTTAATTATTTCCCTATTTACGTAATAACAGTGTAGATTGACTCGCTCGCACAGACACTCACAATTGCATCGCAGCGCTCTTCATAGAAGTTTATTGAGGGTGGATAATACAGTACATGACAATAAGTGCACAAGCGTATCTGGGCTAACAACCACTGCATCCAGTACAGGCAAATGAACCTATCCAGTACGTGAAAGCATTGCTTGTCATGTACAGTAAATAGTTTTCCTCTGGGGGTGCTGGGGGAGGGAAGGGGTTCTCACACAAATGTCTTGCTCCCCAAAGTACTACAATCGTGATGTGAGTGACAGTGACAGATCATTACCCATACACCTCAAGTAGAGACACTTGTTTCCCATGTCGGTGTATCCCCTAACAAAGTACAGTACCTGGAATAAGATGTGGAATCTGACTGTAGACATGTGTCTAGTCTGACCCTCCTGTGTTTCATGTGCCTTAGCTATGTGAAGTTACTGCCGTACCAGTAGCATAGTTAAAGGTATAAGCAAGGATACTGCGGCACAGGGGGGATGCCTATACAAAGTCACAATTCTGAACAAAATCCTGAATAGCCATGGTTTTGAAATAAACCCGTGGGCAAGAGAAGGCATGGATAAAGTCGTTGCAGCAGAACTTTACTCATCCTCAACACCTGTAATGTCCAACTGAATACTGACTCAATAGAAACACTGTAAATGGGAAAATAAATGTAACGTATCAAGGTGCCTTAAAAGTTTCATACATCCAAATAAAAACATTTAAATTCTATAGATAACGTTAAAAAAAGAAGCAGAGTCACTGAGCAAAAATCAGATGGAAAAGAATATATGAAAATAAATAACTCATTTCATTGTATGAAATGAGGGGGAATAAAAGGATTGACCCTTGAGTAATGCTACATTTCAAAACACCTGTATATAAATGTTAGGCCTATAATGGCAGCAATAAGAGAGTTGGAAACAAACATTGCTTTTAAAGTAACGTACAAAAAACAAACAGGTAGCACTGAGATTTAACAGCTAGCTTTGACTGGTCCCGGTCAAAGGCGTGTGAAACCTTTCCCAAATTTCAAAACCTTTCTTCTTTACAATAAACACATTGTCTTTTTCAGTAGTCAATCATATTGCACTTCATCAGGAATATATTTTTGTATGCGAGGGAGCGGAGGGCGATGGGAGAAAGGAATTCAGGATTTCATATTATGGTTGATTGGGGATCAGAATAAAAGGGCACAAGAACTAGTCACCTCTAATAAGTGCCCCACACATTTCCTTTTTCTCCTTTTTCACATTTGAACTCATTTACTAGCTTTATTCCCTCTTCACCTCCGCTACCATCTTATTCTTCCATGCACAGATGCACCAATACTAGTGTGTCACTACTGAATGAGTACTGAACTCTTAATTATTGACCCATCTGATCCCGATTTGGACCACGTTAGTGCTCTGGACAAAAATAAATAACAAATCTCCCTTTCAGATGACGCATCAGTCTGTGTGTGAAGCAGAGGCTCAAGCTTCTTGGTGTTTTATTTCCAGGGATACAAACTCATGGAGAGAGTGAAAAAGGTGACAGACACCAGGGCAGACTCAGAAACTACTCAGAAATCATTCACACAAGTTGCCCTATTTTGGGATCAAAAAGGTGACTGTCACCTAAAGGTAACTAGTTTGCATCCCTGATTTCTGATCCTTGGATCGTATCGGACTTTATTTTTGGGGAAATTCTCGGATGCCAGTCTGAGTATCGGCGCACCGCCACTCTCTTCTATTCTGTGCTCCTTCAGATACACATCCGCCTGATCCCACACTCGCAACAGAATTTGGCTGACTCGATAGGATACCTGGTCCTACACGAGTGACAGAACTTGTTCTTCGTTCCACCGTTGTCCACTTCGTTCCCACTATTGGCATCATTCCTGAGAGGTTTGAGAGAGAAGACAGAAGCGCCAGTGATGGATAACAATAATGTTAGCAAATCATAGAATGCTTTGTTTATGTAGCGCTTTTTCAGCTAGACACCTAACAGAAAATGTATTTCAAAGACTACTTACTACTACTGAATATTATAATGAAAATCGCAATCAAACAGATAAAACCTCATAACATAACAGAATTAACATTAAGTAAAAGTACAAAGATCTCCATCAATGTTTAATCTTAACAATAGAGTATTGAAATAGTAAGAATATTGCTAGATATCAAACAGCGGGTGTTTGATTGTTCCTTATTAATCATGTTGATCAAGCGTTTCAATTTGAAAGTAACACTCTAGTGTGTTTGTCCAGTGTGTTTGTCTAGTAGTCAGTGTTACATATTGAGCCATAGAGATTCCAGTCTAAGGATTATTGGAGTTATTGTTTCTTCCCTGACAATGTCATTTATGTTTTTTTTACCCTGTACTTGAAGTTTGTTAAATAAACTAAACTAAACTAATCTAACCTAACCTAATCTAATCTAAAGGAACGTTTCTCCCCCCCCCCCCCCACAAAGCTTGCCAAAGACATTTTCTGATCAAAAGTGAAACAAGCGTGAATAAGGAAAGGACATTGTTCAGTGGGATTGTCTCGAAAAGATGATGAATAGTTGTGATACAGCATACAAAAATAGAACGCCACAAATGTGTGCAACTTAAAAGTTGTAGGAGCTTCATTCTTCCAAAATAGGAGCATGCATTGCTTAGCACTTTTAGATGTTCTTGGACCAAATAAATAAATATATTTTTTGCCTATAGAGAGATTAACTCTTGAAAAATATAACCGTGGTCACATTTGTCAAGATCTGTGGTGCCCCCTACTTTCTGTTTGGAAAACTTTTCTCAAGGTGATTCATAACCGACTTGGACATCTGCACTATGGGTCCCTATGGACATTATAAATTAAGGACATATCATGTTACCATCACAACTTCGTCGTTGCTTGTTTCTTTCTTATTTTATTTTAATTGTTTGTATGTTTTTTATATACAATGTGTAAGTATGCTTGTGTGAGTGCATGTATGTGCACCTGTGTACAATATAATGTTTTTGTTTGGGAGGCAGGACATGATGATATTCAAGTGTACTGTTAAGTTGGTATGCTGCTCATCTAAATTTGTCATGGTTGATTATTGTACACTCTTTAAAAATAAAAAAGATGGTGTGCAACTGGAGGGAACTCTGTGTACTGTAGGCAATATTGTCATGAGCAGATAATATTGCCTGAAACACTTCAGAATTCATCCTGCTGCTGTTGTCAGGCAGTCACATCATCAATAAATAATAAATAAATACAAGGGAACGAGTTCTATTCACAGCCATGGCTGTCAATAGAAAGGCTAGCCATAGCCAAATTTACTATTTTAGAACAGAAATATGCCTAATAAAAACCTAAAAAAAGGAGAAAAAATAAAACGTCTCCTGTTGTGTGTCTCACATTGTCCTGTGACCCTCTAGCAGATGTCGTAGTAAATTGTCAAAGGATTTAGCAAGGAGGGGCTAAAAAAAATCAGATTGTTGGCTTACCTAGGGTTGTAGTTGTCTACTCTCTTCTTGTTGAGTCCTACTCCAGATTGAGTGTTCTTCACAGAGCCATAGCCAGTGCTCACTGCTCTGGGGGTCTTAACCCCCACCCTGACGAGACAGATGATTGATTTTGATTGATTGCCTTTATTAATCCCACAGTGGGGAAACTTACTCGTTACAGCAGCTCTCACAAGGAAGACATAAAAACAGCTCTAAAAATAAACACAAAGATAAATCCAATACACACACTAAAAGATAAGAACAGCAACAATACTTACCAACAACAACTAACAATAGCAACAGCAGCAAAAGCCATTAGAATGGTAAAGTGCAAAACTATAAAGTGCAAAACTATAGCCAGCAGCACACAATAACAATAGTTACCAATAAAAACAACAACAACAGTGCTATATTGTGCTGAACTATTATTGGATGTTAAAAAGTCTGACAGCCGTAGGGACAAAGGACATGCGGTAGCGCTCCTTCTTACACCGTGGGTGTATCAGATGTATGAGAGGGAGGGGATGGAGCAGTCAAATGTATAGTTACTTGGAAGGCTGGGTTTGTAAAGATGAATCAAGTTCAATGTGCAAGTTCAAAACAAGAGGCACTTGTGCTGCCATGATATATTATAATAAACACATCCAGTTATGTTTTGGGTCATTGGTTAAACTAGCACACATGCAGATAGACGTCAGCAGCTTCAGTTAATGTTCACATCAAGCATCAGAAAGGGGGTTGAAATGTGACCTCAATGTGAGTTTTAGTGTTTAGTGTTAGTGTATTTCTGAAACTGCTGATCTCCTGGGATTTTCACACAACAGTCTCTAGAGTTCACACAGAATGGTATGGAAAACAAAAAACATCTAGTGAGCGAGCAGCGCTCTGTGGACGGAAACACCTGGTTGGTGAGAGAGGTCAGAGGAGAATGGCCAGACTGGTTGGCGCAGGCAGAAAGGCAACAGTAACTCAGATAACCTCTTTACAACTGTGTTGCAGAAAAAGCATCTCAGAATGCAACACGTCTAAAAGTTAACGTTTTTCATCACTAAATTAATTTCTGATTACTTTTGATGCCTAAAAGCAGGGTCGTAGGTTTCAATACTTGCCACTTTACAAACATTTATGGCGAAAAATGGAGCAACAAAATCAGCTGAGCTTTGTGTACTTGTAGTACTGCAGGTGGCCTCTGCGCTGGTATTGCGCAATACCCTCAAGAATGCATCATGTCAAACTGCCAACAGCAATAATGTGTGCTTGTGACCTAGCATATCAGATGGGAGACCCAGGGACAAAATCTTATCAAATGGGGGTCTGTGGTTTAATTTGTGTCAGTTTAGGTGTCCTTGACTTGAAGAAATTTGAGAACCACCCTCATCGTAAGGGCCTTTCTGTCTGTGTGGAGTTTGCATGTTCTCCCCGTGCTCCCCCAGTAGTGGGGCTCAAAAAATGCACTTTCAATGTCAAATAGGTCGCTTCCGGAAAGAAGCGTCAAAATTTGCACAAATAATCCTTGTGGATTGTTATTTTGATAAAAGTAACTGGCCACGCAGAAATCTCGATCTTTCCAAGATGGCCGCCATTTCCCGCCCCAAAAACACTATTTTGGGGGCAACTTTGGGTAGAATTGTCCAATACGAATTATCTTGTTATCAAACCATACATTTATGACCACAGAGAAGCCAGATTTGTTCCATGTAAATTTCAAAATGGCTGCCATTTCAAAGATGGCTGCCATTTCAGCTATTTTTACGATAGGATTTCACTGTCCAGGGCGATTTTGATGATTCTGGTGTCAAATGACAGGTTTTTAACTATGGAAATTTAAAAATTATACATCAGAAATCATTTGTATATTTCCTTTTGCCATTTACTCTGCATATATTTTCAAAGTAATGTGAAAATATGCATAAACAACAGTATTTTAGCTGGGCTACTTGGAGCGGAGCACCAGCAACATGAGCAACTCAGGGGTCAGCCTGCCTAGCAGCTGTAGTGTCAAGGACTACTCCAGCGCCAGCCTGCACCACCTGCAGGACACTCAGGAGATGACCCCCCCCCCTCATTGATTTCCTGTCCCCACCTTGACTCTCATTCTTTCAAAGCTATTTATTGTTTTAGCAAAAATGTATGTAATTACTTTACAGCAAGGTGTCCATTTATAAAAGTGGTAATTATTAGATCAAATGTACTTTATTAATTAATAGATTAATGTATTTATTTATTTATTTATAGCTTATGCATATTCAATTGTAACCAAATAATCGCTCCCTGTGAAAATAAAATGTCAATTTCCTATACATTTCTAATAAAAGTTGTGCTAAAATACTGTTGTTTATGCATATTTTCACATTACTTTGAAAAGATATGCAGAGTAAATGGTAAAAGGAGATATACAAATGATTTCTGATGTATAATTTTTAAATTTCCATAGTATAGTTAAAAACTTGTCATTTGACACCAGAATCATCAAAATCGCCCTGCACAGTGAAATCCTATGGTAAAAATTGCTGAAATGGCAGCCATCTTTAAAATGGCAGCCATTTTGAAATTTTCATGGAATAAATCTGGCTTCTCTGACTCTGTGGTCATAAATGTATGGTTTGATAACAAGATCATTCATATTGGAAAATTCTACCCAAAGTTGCCACCAAAATAGTGTTTTCAGGCTGGAAATGGCGGCCATCTTAGAAAAAAATAAAATTTCTGCGTGGCCAGTTACTTTTATCAAAATAACAGTCCACAAGGAGTATTTGTGCCAATTTTGGCGCTTCTTTCCGGAAGCGACCTATAGGTGCTGTTTTGAGCCCAACTTCCCCATTAAAAACATGCAGAAGATCAGATCGTCATCGTCATCCGACCAGTGACGACAACATCCGAAGTCGGTTCCCGGGCGCTGTACGAGAAAGCGACCACTGCTCCTGGCCTGCCCCCCGGAGGAAAGGACAAAGCCAGGATGGGTTAAATGCAGAGGACAAATTTCACCGGCCACCGTCAGCATGTGTGTGTTGTGGCCCTCCGTGCATGTGTTGTAGTGTGTTGTGTGACAATAAAGACGGGCTGCCGTCTGAAAATCGTTTAAAGTATGAAGTACAGTAGTTATAGTAGTTTCAAACAAACAAGTTTTGCTGTGCTGTGTCATGTGTGTTTTTGTGTGTGTGCACTGACCCTGATGGAGGGCTTGAGAGGTCGGAGGGAATACTCCTCACCGAACTTGCAGAGGAGACCTTACTAGATGGGATTCCTACGGAAAGAGAAGGAGAGAAAGAGGAAGAGAGAGAGAGAGAAAGAAAACATGTGCAATGAGTCAGTGTAGTCCATGTGATAATCTCATTAAACAGCCAAAAATAGCTGATCCATCCCAGCCTGAAGAAAGGTCTTCACAGCAATCTATTACAAAATACAACTTTGGATGGAACGTTTGGAAACAACAACATTCAATAATAAAGGATTTTATTCATAATGTACTTTTTATTACAAGATGTCAACAGTGCAACAGCAAAGGGCCATTTAAAAGAAGACAAAACATACAGGAAAGAAAACTGTTCTACTGTTGCACTTACTAGTCGGGTTTCCATCCACCTGTTTCTATGCAAAATTTCAATTTGCGAAGTGTGGAAACGCTGCAAAATTCGCAAAAGCCTCCAAATATTGCAAAAACTTTTTCACGCTTGAGGAAGGTGGAAAGGTCGGGTGTGTCGATAAAAGGAAAATGTGATAAGTGCAGTGGAAACAGATGAAGTGATATTCCGTCGTCTCTCCATTCAAAAACCACACAGTTTGCCTTGATCGCTGCAAAACATTACATGCCGTGTAGCCTACACAATAGGGCTACACATGGTAAATAATGGTAAATAGGCTACACAGCACAATACCTGCCGTGGTAAACAGAAGAAGACTGGGATATTAACTTTAAGGTGACTCACTTCTAGAATTGAATGAAATTGTATTCACTTACTATCTGCTGCGTGGATTATAACGTTATGGTTGCCGAGTCGCACCTGGTAATCCAGAAATTGCTTTATAGTACCTTTGTCTACTTGTAGATCATCAAGAAACTTTAAATGAATAACGTTAGATGTGTTTAATAGAGCTGTATCGGGTCTAGCAGCAGATCAGCAGCTCAGACAGCCTCAAACACCAGGTGATTGACAGCTCTATCTGCTGCATAATAGCAGCAGATGGAAACGCACATTATTTCGCATTTACTTTTGCCGACTTTCTGAAAATTCGATTAAAATTTACGATACTTTTGGATGGAAACCCAACTATTGTAAGCTGTGCTGACTGGATAAAAATTTCAGTTAAATAGCTAAACTATGAACAATTAAAATAAGGTATGATGGTAGAAGTGTGATAGAGATGAATGGAGGTTGGGCTGAAACAAAGTGAAAAAGCAAAGCAGCAGTCAGAAGTGAACATGGAACAAGGTTCACTATCACGGCTTCTTGCAACGAATTAGCATTTTAAAGTTGAATGATTTGTACCCATTGAGAAATATAGCTGGGTTATGAATGCTCTCTGGTGACAAACTACAATGGATTATAATGTGCTTCTTTATTGATATTATGACTCATGAAGTAACTGCCCCATTTCAGTTTGGGTATTTTACAATATAGCATCAAACACAACTCAGCCAATTAGAACTTAGGAAGTGTCTGTTTAACTCACTTTATCACACGGCTTTGTTGAATGCCCCCCCCCCCCTTTTCTCCCAATTTTACTTAGTCAATACCCCCTGTTTAAGTGGTCCCGGTCATTGCTCCACCCCCTCTGTCGATCTGGGGAGGGTGTCAAGTAGACTCTCATGTCTCCTCTGATACACATGAGCCACTTCTTAACATGCAGTGGAATCCATATTATAACCCGCTCCTAGCCGGTTGGCCTGCATGTTAACACATTCACTGCCAGCCGTTTTTTTTTTACTGTAGGTAGCTTCTGCCAGAGGGTTTTTTTGAGGATTCTGGCTCATCTTTCAAGACCCGAGGATTCTTTTCTGCTAAGATTTTGTGAACACACAATATCTCAAAAGAACTAATAGAATGTGTGCTTTCTCTGTCTAAAAGAGTTAGTTTGTAGAGTTAGTAGTTATGTAAGCATTAGCAGTTGAATACAGCATGGTTTCAGCGTCAGAAAAATTATTCTGAGATAAACGGCTTTTTGTGAAATTCGATAGAACAGTCACTTTAACCATTCATTTTTGGCATCAGTAAGACGTCAGACATCTAAACAATAGTTTTGAACAGTAATTTCCTCCATAACAGCAGGAAACCCCCCTCTGCTTCCAACTCCTCCCTCCGTGTGTGTCTTCTTGGCTGCAGCGGCCGTGTCACAAGCTCGTTGCTGCTGCTGCTGTAAACCTCGCGTCACCAGGCTCATTGCTTTGCTGCTGCTGTGCCTGTCTGCGCGGCCGCTCTTTGAGGAAGTCTGGATGGACTCGCTCGTTACTTGGAGTTTTCGTTGAGAGCTTTGATGAAGCTTTTGCGATTCTGGTCATATTTATGCTGCGTGTTTCAAAGTGTGTTCCACCCGTAATCTATTATGCAAATTTGCAATCCCGCACCGCCAGCAATCAGCGCGAAAACGAAAGCGTTTTCGCCCATCCATTTTCATGAGAATGGCTTGATCACACTGCTTTTTGCTTGCCTTCCTCTAGTCAGGAGAGCACTGTCGCCACTTAGTGGGTCGGTGGAATGGGTTGTACACGTTCGGTAGCTCCAATAATTTTATAGGAGACGTGGGGGGCATTGATCCACGTAGCACCGTCAAAAAAAAAAATATATTTTTTTTGACGTCTCAACTCGTCATTGGCAGTGAACCGTTGGAATTTTTTTGACGAGTCAACTCGCCATTGGCAGTGAACGTGTTAAACAACAATTAGCCGGCCTACGCGCACTCCCGCGAGTCCGTATCATATTCATCTCGGTCGCCGGTGTAGGGTCCGCATTCGCGCTAAAAACCCTTCTGCGTCGGTGAGTACCCTTTGAAATGTCTCTGTGACACTTAAGATGAGTAAGATGAGTGTAAGATGAGTGTTTTAACATTGACCGCTGTTTGAGACTTATGTTAGCGCCTCTGATAACGATCGTATAAGAGACTGTGTAGGAGGTGAGTAGCCAGTGACAACACAGTCCTGAAAGGGGCTAGTGTTTGACTGAGCTGTCCTGAAACAAACAAAAAAACTCACAAGTTAAAATGTCTGTCTTCTCTTTCTGCACTACACAGAAAAGCAACACAAACATGTAGACGAAAGTTGAATGGTCAACTAAAGAACCACCAAGTAAACCAGTACCGCAGAAACAACGTAGATCCAGCTTACCAGGGGCCTGTGCAGAGTTGTATCTCTGGGGTAAACGAGAGGAGGCAGAGGGGGTGGTGGACGCAACAGGGGAGTTGACCTTCTTCACAGGAGTAGAAGCCTTGAGCTGAAGAGCGACAGAGAGCCAGTGTTAGATCAATTAGCAGTGCCAAGAGGGCATAACACAAAAGGGCTGGGTTTGAAGTCCAATCACCACTTTTGAAGGTGAACAAAAACAATATGTCCTTCGTTACACAAGAAAAAGTGTGTTAGCTGTTGTTTTCCTTGAGTCATACCACCATACCCCAGTCTACAATGAAATGAGCCTGTGTGTCATGCCCTCTGGTGCGGTTGTGCCTGTGTGTACAAGTTTACATATCATATATTAAATATCAAGTCGCTATTTTACTCCATCATGGCACAGTGTGCAAACTTCACAGAGATAATGAAGGCAGAGTTTGGACTGCACTGTTTTTATTGGCACACGTTAACCCCCTAGTCATGCATCAAAGCTGTTGCTACTGTAAGTAGCTGGCAATCTGATGTGTGTGAGTGTGTGTGTGTGTGTGTGTGTGTGTGTGTGTGTGTGTGTGTGTGCGTGCGTGCGTGCGTGAGTGAGTGTGTGTGTGTGCGTGTGCGTGTGCGTGTGCGTGTAGTCTGTGCATGTCAGCTACTACCTGTGTGCGAGCAGGAGGTGGTTTCTTGGAATCTCCTAACTTGCCCTTGTTGGGCATGCGGGCGGCCTGCTCCCGGCAGAACTTGATGTGTCTGTCGGCTGCGTTCTCGCTGAACCTCCTCTGACAGTACGGACACTGGATATAGTCTAAACACAAAAGAGGCGCGAGTAAATATGCCTGTAACTGGGATCTTAACGTTGCACAATGGCAAATTGCAAATTGTTAAGAGACAGCTTTAAGACTGCTGCATGAGGGAGATTTGAAAAGTCTACGCTACAACTCAATAAATATTGTCAGTGGGGATTCGCAAACGTTAAAGCCAAGCCATTCCACTCTATCTTCCTTTGAGATTTTACAACATTGAAATCAATCAATCAAATAATGACTGAAATACAGTAAGTGGTGTTAAGTCTCTCCTGCCTCTGCTCCCAATTTTACATTCTCTCTTCCTCTGCTTAACCCATTATTGTTTTTAGTTTCTTGATCAAGTCCAGTTGCCCTGTACCTGTGTGTTACTGTACCTGTGTGTTACTGTACCTGTGTGTTACTGTACCTGTGTGTTACTGTACCTGTGTGTACCTGTACCTGTGTGTTACTGTACCTGTGTGTTACTGTACCTGTGTGTTACTGTACCTGTGTGTACCTGTACCTGTGTGTTACTGTACCTGTGTGTACCTGTACCTGTGTGTACCTGTACCTGTGTGTTACTGTACCTGTGTGTTACTGTACCTGTGTGTTACTGTACCTGTGTGTTACTGTACCTGTGTGTACCTGTACCTGTGTGTTACTGTGCCTGTGTGTTACTGTACCTGTGTGTACCTGTACCTGTGTGTTACTGTACCTGTGTGTACCTGTACCTGTGTGTTACTGTACCTGTGCCTGTGTGTTACTGTACCTGTGTGTTACTGTACCTGTGTGTACCTGTACCTGTGTGTACCTGTACCTGTGTGTTACTGTACCTGTGTGTTACTGTACCTGTGTGTTACTGTACCTGTGTGTACCTGTACCTGTGTGTTACTGTGCCTGTGTGTTACTGTACCTGTGTGTACCTGTACCTGTGTGTTACTGTACCTGTGCCTGTGTGTTACTGTACCTGTGTGTTACTGTACCTGTGTGTTACTGTACCTGTGTGTTACTGTACCTGTGTGTTACTGTACCTGTGTGTTACTGTACCTGTGTGTACCTGTACCTGTGTGTTACTGTACCTGTGTGTTACTGTACCTGTGTGTTACTGTACCTGTGTGTTACTGTACCTGTGTGTACCTGTACCTGTGTGTTACTGTACCTGTGTGTTACTGTACCTGTGTGTACCTGTACCTGTGTGTTACTGTACCTGTGTGTTACTGTACCTGTGTGTTACTGTACCTGTGTGTTACTGTACCTGTGTGTTACTGTACCTGGGTCATAAGAGGGAGGGGGCGGTGGGGGTAATGGCCCGCCATCCTTCATGACCTGGTCGATGCCCTTGGCGGCCCGGATAGTGGCTATGAACTCTTCATGTTTTCTGCGCCAGTTGGATGGCTTCTTAGGGGGCTCCACCGCCTAGAAGGCAACACAGTGGAGATACTCCATTATACAACAGTTAGTTCCGGCTGAGCAATTTGATTGGACAAGAGGGATCCTAGCAGTGCTGATATTTCACGATAACAGCACTGGCACTTCACTGTGTGTATATCACTCCGCTTCACAGCTGCTCTAAATCATTGACTGTATACATCCATGGTGTTAGCTGCTGATTTGCTCCACAAAGTAAAACCGTTTTCACAATATGCGTTATTTTGATAAACAGACCTTACAACGGGGCTCTATAGAGTTACGTGTCTAGTAACATTATTAAAACATCATAAAGATAACGCTGTTTTTGATAGTTTGCTAAAATACTAGTGCTAATCTGTTAGCGAGGTATCGGCGAGCGTCTTCTTCTGCTCCTAATAGCTTTGCGGCAGACTAGATGCCTTGCGGCACATTGCTGCCTCTCACTGGTTGGAAATATTACTGTTTCTGCTTGCTTGGTAACTAAGGCCATGTTTAGACGACAACCGTCTCTGCATAAAATGGCAAACTAGCTTTGCTTGCTCACCTTTTATTTCGCATTCATACACAGCTTTTGTGATAACGATTTGCGTGCAGACTGAGGCCGACTGAAGCCGCAAAAGCGTCAAGTGAGCCAGAATAACATTGAAACTTCTGGTTAAAACCTTCACAATAATGGTAATTAAATAAACTGATGCATGTTGCAACGTTTTTTGTGTGTGATCCGAAATAGACAGAATACATATAGAACACAGACAACTAAAGTCAATTTTAACACTTAGTGAGTCGCCAACCCTGATTTTTATTTACCCAGTTATAAAATACGGCTTTTATTTTGAAGGTAAAAACGCCTAGCTTCCCCTATTCTGTCTGTTTCGAACGTGCTTGATTTAGCTTTGTGATTAAAGTTTTAAAGAATTTTCCACACGATGACACGGAAGTCACAATGGTACCCTAATAAACTGCTCCAGATTGGATTACCGAATAAATCCCCAGTAAAGCAACATAAAAAAAGACCTGAGCACAATTAGGACTTAACTTGAGGAAATGCATCGCAGACAGTGAGTTGTCTTCAATTATTCAATGCGGGAGACAGTGATTAATAGGCTATGTGCGACATTAGTAGGGGGCACTTAACGCAGATTATGTGTTTTCAGCAAATCGTTATCACGTTTGTTGAATGTCAATGCGACTCATTGTGCCTGTGCCAGAACTGTATAGTACTCCGCTTCACAGCTGCTCTAATCAACAAAACAAACACCAGCCAAGTTACATTGAATGTCATTCACAAAGCGGCTGTGATTATCTTCGGCACTCGGCCTGCCGCCTCGTGCCTACGACCGAATCACAGCCGTGACGATATTAGCCAACAACAGCACTCCCTCTCGTGTGATATTGCTTAATTACTGTATACCAGTCACCTCAGCCCAGGATCCAAATGAGAAAGCTGGCGCTGCCGAAGCGGTAAACATTGTTACTGCAATCTTGATTTGTTTTTGTTACTTTTATTCGGGTAATTTACATGTTGAGTGACCTCTAGACTAGAGATAGACCGATTAATCGCATTTTGGAGCCATTTTGAGATAATCAGCAGCATCGGCTGATGCCTGGCCGATAAACTAACTAGAAATACTGCATCGCGGTTGTATTGTGCTAGGGTATCGGGAGCCGAAACCCTAGGCTCGCCCGCTGCGTGGCCTTGCCACATGCAGCTCGGCCACTGTGTGGCCTCGCCTGCTCTATTGGCATGTGCAGCGCACAATTGCTCAACTTTGCATCACTGATAACATCACTGTCACTGATGATGTCACAAAGCCTATGACATCACAGATGATGTCACAATGCCTATGACATCATCAGTGCATATGACATCATCAGTGATGTCATAAGATGATTTTGGTCAATAATGATATCACTGATGATGTCATAGACATTGTGCCATCATCAGTGGGACAACAATTGAAACAGATGCCTCCGCCAACAAGTCAGGCTGCAGTCTACATCCATGTCTGTCCAGGTCCAGACTCATACAAACATAAATACCTTGGAGTCCACGGCACATTGGTGTGGCCATTCAGCCTTATGGCGCTTCCGCCCCTTGAACCCCGACTTTCTATGAGCTTCCTATCCCTAGCTATGGCCCCCTTCTCTCACCACGCACCCTCCCACCACCCACATCCCCCTAGCCACTCCGCCTACCTACCGCTTGAACCCCCACTCCCTATGACCGCCCTATCCCTAGCTACGGACCATTTTCTCATACATATATTACAGTATAAAAAGAAACAGCCTACAAGCTCGTGCATCGTCTTCCCATAGTGCAGTGTGAGTGGTATCTACTGCTAATGACTTCTGACTGAAGTAGTACACTGTGATCGGAGTTGCTTCCTTGGCAACATGATAGCCGAGTTGACTTCCTACTTCTTCCTATTTGGTTACAGTCCTCAAGTTCAGCAAGCCTCTCTGTCTGCCAAACATGGTGAAACATGATTTCATTCCTTTATAGAGCACATCATTTATGTCCCTCATATGACAGAAAAGTTTGAATGCATGATATATTTATATGGCTGTTATTATTATAGTATCTTGTAGGCCCAAATGGCCTGGGCACACGAAACAGGGCATGACACTTAAATAAACAAATCAATCAATCAATCAAGAGAGAGAGAGAGAAAAGAGAGAGAGACGTTGACTCATTCAGTGGCTGGATGACTACCGCCCGGTCACACTCACTCACGCCATTATTATGAAGTGTCGAGAGACTGGTTCTGGCACACATTAAAAACATCATTCCTGTTACCTTGGACCAAGACCTGTTTGCCTATCAGGCAAGCAGATCAACCCAGGATGCCATCCATAGCTTCCAGTCATGACTGTGTACCTGCTCATACCCCTAACACCATCATTAAGTTTGTTCCAACAACAATGAGTCAACGTAGAGAGAGGATGTGCATAGGAAACAATGCAATATGGACAACATGTTACCGTTTACATGCAGTACTCTACTTGGAAATGTTCTTATTTAAGTATTTTAATTAATTAATTAATTACTCTTGTTTCCACCCCTATTGTTACTTTATTTACTTGTTGATGCATAGTTTGTTATGCATCAACTCAGGAAGCTGCATTCGCAATTCTGTTGTACTTGTGTACAATGACAAAGGACATCTTGAATCTTGGACAGCAGTTATTTCACGCCAAGACAACAGAAAGCATCATTACCTTGTTTGAGTTGCCATCTAAACACCTGTCAGGCAGTGCAGTTCAAACTGGCAGAGAAGGACTGTGGACTCTCTAACACTCAGTCTGAGTGACCTACTTGGCAACCTCTACAGAGGTAGTGTCATACAGTGGATTGTCAAGAGGTCATAGCCGTCAAAGCTAGCAATTAGCTCAGCTGCCCAAAGTCAAAGCAAAGACTGTCACCCAGTGCAAGTTTCAGAAATTGCTAAAATAACTGTATATGCTTGAATATTCGGAATAGGGGTACATTTTGGCAAAGAGTAATAGTGGAAAATACTGCTGATCTTTTTTTTTTTTCTTTTTTTTTTACTAACGCCAGTGTGAGTCCACACACAGATCCAGCAGACCAGTCAGCTCAGTGACTCTTGTGCAGGAAAGCGGTATTAAATAGTGGAGTAAATAAATACCTTTTGCTGAAAAACCAGGAGGTCTTCATCAGAGTCGCTGGTCGAAACATCAATAAACTGACCTGGGAGCTGACTTATTTTTCAGTGTGCGGACTTGATTTATTTTCTGCTCTAAGTTTATTTTGTATTTGTCCTGCACCTGACATGCTGAGCTGATGTGCGCGCCCTACTTCTTTCGTCAGTAAATACCTTTTGGCCTTCAGTAGAATACTTGATAGGCCTAGGTGTGCCCCTAAATCGCATGAACATAGAAAAGAAAGACAAATGAAATAGGACGAATCAGTGGAGGATGAACTGCAACTGAAATACAAAGTGGTTTAAATTGTATCAGAACTTGCCAAAACAAATGACTGAACGTCATGAATAGAACAGCCCAGCTGCAAATATGTTGGCTGTTCATTACAGCGATCATCATTATGTTCCCTCAAAATGACAGGTCCTAGCTTGCAACATTTTAATAGCTGACCCACTTCCGGCTTCCAGTGACTCAAGTCAAAATGTTTCTTATCGGACAGACCAAGACACACAAAGCTATTCATCTTGACAGTAGCTCTGCTGTCTTGAGCTGTATGGAGTGTGTTATGTTAGCAACAGTAGCTATAACAGTCGAAAGCCTCTCGACTCGTGATCAGGCCCAAGGCGCACCTTTGCTAGCGGCAATTCTTTGAACTAGAGCTGTCCAAAGCATTAGGTTAGATTTTGTGTCTTAAATATTTATAGTGGATGAATCAAGTTGATAATAGATGGGCAACATTTGAAGGCAAATTGAAATGGGAATAGGAATATGTAAATGACAGATCATAAGTGAAATTAAAATATAATAATCATGACAGCATGTATAATTTAGCTTCAATTCAACAAGTTTCTGAAAGAGAGCTTCAAGACGGGGATTTACAATTTTTAGTAGTTTCTTCTCCCTGTTAATTTTCCTATTGAACTATGTGGTTTGGGTCTTGGTTTGCATCAGGTGTCTTCTTACCTTTGCTTTGATGGGTTTGACAGTAGAGATGTCAGTGCCCTCAGCTCTTTGCCTACTGGAGTCAAAAGCCTTCCTCTTTTTGGCCGCTGCCTTCTGGCAGATGGGAATATGCTTCTTCTGCAGGCAAGGAAAGAGATGGCAATGGCTAAATACAGTGCAAGTTAAATCAGTTTCGACACACATTTTAGAAACACCTGCCATTACTTGAGAGCCGTAGCTTTGTATTATGCTAATAATGATCATCTTTGTGTAATATAGTACTTTACAGTTTAACAAAATGCTCACATAACCATAAAACTATCATAAATAAATGAAGTTATAATACCATTATAACTAAAGTTCGGGAACAAGGCCATGCCACAACTAACCACTCATTCAATCATTCAATCAGTCAATCCCTTGCTCCGCCCGGATTCAATCATTCGCTCCACCTACATATACGCCCCAAACCAAGATCCTTTCTCGCTCTTGTCTCAAGTCCAAACTCATCCCTCCCACCCAACGCCTTAATCTTCTATCTCAGCCTAGGAACCACCAGGGATAAGATGGAGCCATCAAGACCATGAAGATTCCATCGCCGAGGCAGTTCCCCCATCCAGAGTCTCACTGGCCTGGTTCCTCGAGACATCTACTCATACTTCCTTCAAGTCATCCCTTCATCCCTCACCCCCTCATCCCTCATCCCATCCCCTCATCACATCACCCCCTCCCCCCATCCCTTCCCCCATCCCTTCATCCCCCTTCCTCCTCCTAATAAACTATCAATCATTTGTGGCTTGGTCATAGTTAGTGAAATATGAGTTGTAAGTCATTTTCTATAGTGCATTAATCTCATAGTGAAGTGGCTCTTTTATGGCTACATGTGAATAATATTCTAGTGTTTTGTGGTTTGATGCAAATCCAGAAAGTTCACTTATTTGCCCCCAAAAAGCTACAGCACTTGGGTTAGAATTTCTCACCTTCCCTACAAAGTGCCTTTCACAGCTCCCTACTGGCTGGACGCAATGTAGCCACAGACACTCTATTATCAAAAGAGCTGATATCCTGTCAGCTGATCACCAATACACAGGCCTAAACATGGCCAACGGCATACTCAACATACCAAATGTATCCTCTCAGCACAATACTTTGACCATAGAATCAATGCTTTGCTGTGGTCTGTGTATCATAGTATGTCTAAATCATTTGTGTGCTGTTGTTGGTAAGAGAGGTGCTTGTGAATACAGGCATTTCGACATGTGATGAATGGCCCAAAAAAAGAGTGTTTCTTTTTTTACCAGGACTTTGGGGAAGAAGCTTCTTCCACAGATGTTGCATGGACATAATTCCTCGCCAGGAGGAGCTTCCCCATCTGCAATTGTCAAATAGAATACAGTGATCAATATGTACATTACATATTACATTATACATTACAGTGATCAATATGTAGTGATGGGGTCAATAGCTTAGCTAACATTGTCTTGCATGATGATGAT
The DNA here is from genome assembly GCF_964638095.1 of Poromitra crassiceps. NCBI lineage: Eukaryota > Metazoa > Chordata > Actinopteri > Beryciformes > Melamphaidae > Poromitra > Poromitra crassiceps. The sequence goes on from NC_139624.1 coordinate 80,108,405, forward strand.
GGGAAGGACAGTTAGGGCATGACACAGGCATGACAGTTGTCAATTGTCAGATTGGCTCCAGTAATAACTTTATTCATTAGAAGATAATTAGCATCACTTTATGCTGCATCTGTGGCAATGGCAAGCTTTATCATTAGGCTAACGCTACTACATACCCGGTAATAACGTAAGACATTGGGTGGAGGGAGGGTCATACAGTAAGGCTGTGTTGACTGTCAGGACTTAGAATAATGTACACACATCATACATTGAAGATAGTCAGTTCTGGGCCAGAACTGACTGTCACAACCAAAACAGCTACAAACAGACTCATTCGTAGCAGGCTAACACAGGCTAGCTCCAGTAGCTACCACTGATGTGTCTATGGTATGGATCACACCCAGTCAGACAGTTAACCGTATATAAAGCTTCATCACCCGGCCCTGCCTAGCATAACGTTAAACCCCAAACTCGCTCTGAAGGGCGACTTTAAGCACCAATACATCCCCCAACACAGGGGGATGAAACGGAAAGGTTGGGGATTTGATTTTGCAAACAATAACCATCTGAATCCACAATATCTCACCTTCAAGTTCTTCCATCATCATCATCCGTTGTTTGAGGTTGCCAGTGCCACAAGCAACCACAAAGTAGCCGAGCGAAGAGAGAACATTCACGTCTGCGCACTTCCGCCGTCGTTTAAACACCGTTGTAGCACTGAGCTGATGCGTTGTAGACGTTACAAAGCTTTTTGGCGAACGTAGGAATCAAACATTTAACGGTCTGTCTGTGCTCAAATTCGTGGCACTATATCTTGCTTCATCGGTAAGCTTACTCTGTTTCCCAAATACACTAATGTTTATGGTCTACAAAACTAGCTACAACTGTTGTTGTGACGCTACACGTGTTGTTTGGCATGTGTTTGTTATTGTTTTGAACGATCTTGACAAATATAATCTTTGGCTGCGGCTTGTCCTGCTGGAAACGGCAAACTGCTGGAAACCGCCTCACGCTCTAACATCGGAGCATTTCATTGGTTGATAGTGTGCGGCTTGCAAAGAGGGGGTGGGTGCATTGTTTACTTTGAACAGCAGGTGGGGCGTGGGAGCCAACCTCATACCTTCCTGACCATATTGTCTACTAGAGCCCAGTATTATTCCCAAATATGGGGATAAAGTGTTCTACTTTGCAGTAGTTTAGATAGATTATCAGTTGTTAGGAATTAGAAATGTGGCAAGGCTCAATTTTCATTGAAACCATGTATTGTTGCCCAAGCTTTTAATAGTTTATATTTAGATCTGGTCCAGTGGTGCAGTGATAAATAAAAAGGTGAGTAAACTATGACCTGTGACCCTGCAGTTATCTCCCTTATAGCCTATGACAGACCTAAATAGCCCCCCCAAACACTGAAACAAGTGTATGCCCCTGCTTTGTGAGCTCAAAGACTTGACCACAGCGAACACACTGAAGCTGCCAGCTTGTCCATACTGAATACATGTGTCAGTTGAATGGAGTGATTCACAGCCAGATGCTATGAAACTGCAGTAAACGTGTTGCTGAATGGTTACAGCCTCGCAGCCACCACAACAAGATCACTGTTTGTCAGACAGACCCAGACAGTTCGGTGTGTGTGTGCTGCTCTCTCTCTCTCTCTCTCTCTCTCTCTCTCTCTCTCTCACAAACACACACACACACGCACGCACGCACGCACGCACGCACACACACACACACACACACACACACACACACACACACACACACACACACACACACACACACACACACACACACACACACAAACAACTAACAACTTTTTACTTTTACTCCCTACATTTTAGCACAAATATCTGTACTTTTGACTCCTTACAACAGGTTAGTAGTTACTTTAGTTGTAATGAATGACAGACAAAAACCATGTAACGTTGTCTGTCTCTCTTGTCTCGTGCTCTCCCAGCTTTTACGCATTATCTGCACCTTTTTAGTGGAAAAACCATATCACACAAATTCTTAATCAAAGTATAGTCTTTATACATCTTAAAACATGTTGGGGTAAGCACATCTGAAACAAGACACAGAGTCTGGCATGGCTGATGATTTCAGAAATCACTGATGATGTCACAGACAGTGATGAGGTCAGAACGGCAAGTTGGCTCAGCCTGGTGACCAGGCCACTACCTCGTGATGTCATAAATCAGTGATGATGTCACAGATGATGTCATCAGTGATGTCACTCGAGCAATTGTGATGTCAGTCATCAGTGATGTCACTCGAGCAATTGTGATGTCATCATCAGTGATGTCACTCGAACAATTTGTCCCTTCATAAAGCCTTCCGGATCCATCCAGAAGATGGCGGTTATGCAACATAAAGGATGCCGACTCCCATAAAACAACACAGAAGAAGAAGAAGAATAGTCGGTACAGTGACAGACCTGAAGGAATGAGTGTTTGAGCAGGGCGTGACGACAGGCAGCTCCACGATGCCGCTGACAAAGGAGCCCTGGACAAACTGAGGACCCAGCTGCAGGAGCGCTTCAGAAGGCGGATCAATCAGTGGTGTTGGTGGAGGGGTGGGAGGACCCCTCTGAGGCTCGCAGCTATCTGGGGTCACACTGCCTGTGTGGCCTACCTGATCATCCAGGGAGCCCAGGTAGACCTAGCTGATGACATAGCCCGCATGCCTCTCTACTGGGCCGTGTTTACTCACAGTTCACCTGAACTGTGTCTGGATCCTCCTGGAAGCCAGGGGTGACCCCAACAGAAGAAGCGTCTCATACGTTACACCCCAGTCTACTGTGCTGCCCAGGCGGGAAGGCTGGAGATACTGCAGGAACTCATCAGGTTCTGTGTTGTGCCTGTTGACATGGATAGCATTCACACCCTCAGCAGACCTGCAGATCAGGAAAGCAGCTGGCCCGGATGGTGTCAGCCCCATGGTGCTCAAAGCCTGTGCCCCCCAGCTGTGTGATGTGCTACAGCTGATCTTCAACAAGAGCCTGAGTCTCCAAAGGGTCCCCGTGATGTGGAAAATGTCCTTTATCGTTCCTGTACCTCAAAAGCCAGTGCTTTCAACACCATCAGGCCGGCTCTACTGGGTGAGAAGCTGACGGCGATGCGGGTGGATGCCCCCCTGGTGGCCTGGATTGTGGACTACCTGTCTGGCAGACCACAGTATGTGCGCCCGCAGAACTGTGTGTCAGACAGAGTGGTCAGCAATACGGGAGCACCACAGGGGACGGTCTTCTCTCCCTTCTTCTTCACCATCTACACCACGGACTTCACCTACCAGACAGAGTCTTGCCACCTTCAGAAGTTCTCTGACGACTCTGCGATAGTGGGATGTATCAAAGATGGCGACGAAGATGAGTATCGGGATGTGGTGACCAACTTTGTCACATGGTGTGAGCAGAACCACCTGCAGCTCAACGTGTCAAAGACAAAGGAGCTGGTGGTGGACCTGAGGAGGGTCAAGGCTCCGGTGACCCCTGTTTCAATCCACGGGGTCAGTGTTGACATAGTGGAGGATTACAAGTACCTTGGAGTGTACATTGACAATAAACTAGACTGGGCTAGGAACTCTGATGCACTCTACAAGAAGGGGCAAAGCCGTCTCTACTTCCTGAGACGGCTGAGGTCCTTCAACGTCTGCCGGACCATGCTGAGGATGTTCTATGAGTCGGTAGTGGCTAGTGCCTTCCTGTATGCTATTGTGTGCTGGGTCAGCAGGCTGAAGGCAGCGGACGCCAACAGACTCAACAAACTGATCCGTAAGGCCAGGGACATTGTGGGGCTGGATCTGGGCTCTCTGACTGCGGTGTCAGAGAAGAGAACGTTGTCCAGGCTACGCTCCATCATGAGCAATGACTTGCACCCACTCCACGGCGTGCTAGTCAAATACAGGAGCACGTTCAGTGAGAGACTGATTCCACCTAGATGCAATACGGAGAGGCACAGGAAATCATTTCTGCCTGTGGCCATCGGTCTATTTAATGCCTCTCTTAAAAGAGCACCTCGGAGACGCTCAGTCTCCCTGAGACTGAGCCAGCCGATAGGTTAACTGTGCCTGGCTGAGCCACGTGTAACGTATAGGGCAAGCTGACTTAATATAAGTCCAGTGTGCAATAAAGGTAATTGGCACGTAATGTATATTCTACTTATTTTGCTTACTTTAGACGTATTCTACTTATTTTGCTTATTTTTGCTTCTATCACATTTTACTACTGTTTATTCTATGCTATGTTGTGTTCTTATTCTGCTTATTTTTGCTTATTATCGCATTTACTACTGTTTATTTTATGCTATGTGTGTTCTGTGAGCGAGCTACTGTAACCTGTCCCAATTTCCCCCCGGGGATCATTAAAGTCTTTCTGATTCTGATTCTGATTCTGAATGCTGTCCATGTCTCACATCAGCGCCGTCTCACACCACCTGGACAGCTTCCGCCTGCTGCTCCAGGCCGCTGGCGTTCTGACCCGTGACATGGCTTCTCTCCTGCTGGGTGAGGTACTGTGGCTCAGGTGCAATGCGGCCTTCGTCCAGCTGCTCCTGGACCATGGTGCCAACCCAGCCCTGGTGACCTGGGAGCAGGCACAGCTGGAGCTGATCCTGAGGCACTCAGGGTCTTTCTGGAGGCCAAGAGATGTCCTCGCAGTCTGGCCCATGTGTGTCGGATCCAGATCCGCCAAGCACTGGGCACACATCACCTGAACCAAGTCCACTCCCTACCGCTTAAACAAGTGATGAACGACTTTGTGCTCCACCAAAACTGACTTGAAGGACTGTCAGTTTATTTATTTCATTTCGTAGATTTAGTTCTTCAGTGACTGTTTCAAACAAATCCAGGACCAGAGATTAAATACCATCAACACCACCTGTAGCCAGCACATACGTGACCTAACAACTAATTCCTGCATATTTCTGCAACTGCATCCAAGTATGCAAGTCCTTTTTCCTACTATGTATTGACCTTATTTGACTTTGTTGTTGACTGTTAGTTTTGATGTGCAACTAAATTCCATCTGTGAAATAAAACCACCACATAAAGTGGCGCGCCCGCGTGTGTGTGTGTGTGTGTGTGTGTGTGTGTGTGTGTGTGTGTGTGTGTGTGTGTGTGCATGCGTGTGTATGTGTGTGTTTGCTGGTTGGTTGGGAGCCACTTGTAGTGAGTGCTTGAGTCACGACAGTCCCTCTAGTGGCCCAATTCAGACCCTGCACTCAGCCACAGGAAAAAAAACATTGATAATTGACAATAATTCATAATACCCAGGACATAGTGGTAGCCTATCTACCTCTAGTGGTCATTAGGAGGCATTGCACACAGGATGCTGAGAATCACTGGTCTGCAGTACTAGTGTGTATGCTGCTTTGCATCTTTACATTCTAGACTTTGGAATAGTTCATTGAACCTTGCCTGATGATGTAAGACAGCTATAGGTAGTTTATAAAGTTTCCAATAACACCTGAACGTCTATGTAATATGTTCCTAAAATTGTGTGTTGTGTTTTCCATTCCCCGATTCTGGGAAAAACACTTGCTATTGGATTTTGCACACCCTACAGATGGTAATTTATTGTAACAAACAATTTACACTAAACTGAACAACATGCTATTGGGCAGTGATTCTCAAACTTTTTTGGCTTCGGTAGGCTACCCCTTTTCGCTGATTTCTTAATCCAAGTACCTCCTTTACCCGAATACAAATTTTGCTTAGAAAACTGCAAGAGAAAACTATAGCATATGATGCAATGAATGAATCATAACCCACCTTTTGAATATAACATTACAAAGTAAGACATTTTTCCATTTTCCTCTTTCAAGTAACCCCGGCGGTAGTACCTCATATACCCCTAGGGTTACGTGTACCCTGGTTTGGGAACCACTGATATAGGGCATGGATGACCTGCATGATAATACCCTTGATCACATGCACAATGCTGATAAAGAGGGTTGTTAATATTAATTCAGTTATCTCTCAACTCCTACAGTAAGGAAAACCAGCAGCCACTATTTTTTTTCCTGAAAAATAAAACCATTCCTTTTCCATAGATATCTACCAGATTATTCCTCATAAATAGCTGACTGCATGAACTTAACAAGAAATGCCATTCTTAACAGATAACACAAGATGATAAACTGCTCTTTAATGAACTTCATTGTGAGAAAACATTGTGATAATTTTGTCTTCAGCAGCTTGCAAATAATTACAATCCATAAAGTTTCATTGAATGCAATCTGAAATATAATTTGAGAGAAAAAGCCATATTTCTCACTGAGCTTTGAAGACCTCAAGGCAACACACAACTTACCTGCCAGCGAGGCTCAAAGTGTCCCTTCAGCGCACCACATATGCTGATTCTGAAACACAAGTCTCCTCAGCTATTAAGCTGTAAAAAACTTTCTCTGTGCTGTACTCCAAGATAACAGAGATCACTTTTGAGTTTAAGTTAGGTTAGGTGATAGATTGAAGGCCTACTTCATTGATCAGACTCATGGGGCTTTGTTATCAGCTAAACTGAAGAATGAGAGTAAATATTTGAACATTTGAATATTTTACCGTTTAATGAAAAGGATGAGTACAAGTACAATAATAACAGTAGCAGTCGAGGAATGTAGATTAAATAAACTATAAGATATAAACATGCTTAAGTTACATGTTAACCCATCAATAACCTGCTTTTTACCATGGCGCTGGACCAGCGGTCCTGCCGGGGTCATGAAATGGACACTCACTCACTCACTCACTCACTCACTCACGGACACTTTGTGAGTTTAGTCGGGAAATGGCTGTAGCTAAGGACAGGAAGGTGCTAGAGAGTCAGGATTTGAGGGGTGGGTAGGATTGGTGGGGGGAGGGGCAAGGAAAAGGGCGAGGGAAAAGGGGGCATAGGGTTAGGAAGGTGGGAGAGGGGTGGGTAGGATTAGTGGCTATAGGGGGATATGGGTGGTGTTTGTGGGGGGAAGCGCCGTGGTCTAAAAGGTTTGCGCTTGTTTATTCATAAATATGCTATGAAAATAATTCTTTAAAGGCAATCCCTGAAATTTCCTAGAGATGAAGCATCATCTAATACTGTAGTAAATTGATCTGTCCATGACCCCATCACACTTTTGTCTAAAAGAATAAGACTATGCTCCAATGTAATTTAAAATGTACAAATCAAATCAAGTTCTGTAGTATTAGGACATTTCGAAGTTAAATATTTGAGAAAGAACAAAGGAAGTCCAAGGCAACTCTTCAAGAATATTTTTAAAAAGCCTTTAATAAAATATGGCTTCCACCGACATGTTTCGGCCAAACTGGCCTTTCTCAAGGTGATTTGACAGAACGCCGTAGCCCTCTTTCCCCATTTTCTTCTCTTAAATATTTGAGAGTTCTGCAAAGGGATTTTTATTCTTCATATTGGACTAATTTACGTGCGGGATGAAGAATCCGTGCATGTCCTTGTGGAGCTCAGTATTCACGTATGCTCGAGCTACTTCCTTGAACGTTTTGCCATCCAGAAGCAGGATGAAGCCAGACTCCCCGGGGTTGGAGTTGATCACAGATGTTAAAACCACACCTGCAAGTGGGAGCGGAAAGGCTTCTGTGAGAATGCACAGCAGACATTGAAAATCTGTGTAAGTCCGATGTTTACAAGTTTTCTAAATCCTTTTCAGTCCCAAATACATTAAACATAACATAGTCACACAATTTCCAAAACAAACTTGTAGGAACACAAAATAATCACGTCAGGAACACCTTAGTATATTGATTTGTATCCCCTTTTCCCCAATTAATGTCTCAACTGATACAGGTCTATTGTCTTCATTAATGTGTGTGTGTGTGTGTCTAAATCCCTCTTTGTGCCGGTTGCACAAAGATTTTCCTTTAAGGTGTCCATAAAATAAAATTGGTTGCACAAAACACCATTAAATATTGTGCGTACGTTTTCCTTAAAATGTTTAACCTTGAGGAGAAGATCTAAGGGTGTTTTGTGCAACCAATTTTATTTTATGGACACCTTAAAGGAAAATCATAACTTAAGGTGCTTTGTGCAACCGGCCCCTGGCATTCCTGACTAATTTGTACTGTCACTGTATAGTTTAAGAAATGCTTTCAAATGCACATACAAAAGCCACATATTCTCACCGTCATCCTCCGTCTCTCCATTGGGCCTGGGGATGAACACAGGCTCCATAGGCCAGCACTTCTCCTCACTCCACTTGATCATCTGCCTGGTTTCTGTGTCAAACTTTGCGATCTAAACAAATAGATTAAAGACCTATGTAGACAAGTATTTACCTAACTGACTTGCTGTGTAACACATCCCTTTTAGTATGTTATGTCTCCCTATATAAACTGTGATATAAGTCTTCAACCTAGACACACTTACTACATGCACAACAAAAAGTGATTTTAATGTGATTAAGGCAACGATGCGATAATGTAGGGCAGAGTCTACTGGGCTACTGGTTTCTTTCCGCCTCATTCTGTTTCTTTTGTTTGTTTTCATATCTCATCGGCTAAAGGCTGCTATCTTAATTGGCACCAAAGATTGTCTGGCCATAAATGTGCTCAGTACTTTGTACCAACGTCTTTGCATGCACGCACGCACGCACGCGCGCGTGCGCACACACACACACACACACACACACACACACACACACACACACACACACACACACACACACACACACACACACACACACACACACGACAGTAAATCAAAGAAAGTGGCTGAACTCTGTCTTGGTTAGCTAGGTGGAATTGGGTCTGGCTAGGTCTGGCCAGGTGTTGGGTTTATGACCATCCTTATACCTCAGTACTACATAATAGCAGGAATATAAACACATCTCAGTTCAACAGTGTAAAGTTAAAAGTAGACTGACATTCATTAACATTTTGATTGAATGGGTGTAGGACCAAAATGAAGTCAGGTCATAGTGACCTTCCCAATTCATTTTATAGTCGTGATTGACTGAGTGAAGGATTTACAACAACAGTTGTTGTGAATTCCCAGCTAAATGGTTGGTTGGTAGAGTTTTGTGAAGATTTATCCGACACTATCCAATGAGAAATCTAACTGAATAAGGTTTTTCCACAGAATTCAAATTCAATGCTGACTGGCCCAACATTTTAGAGACTGGAGGTTTCATTCATTTCATTTTTGTGTTCCTCTTTGTTTCAGCGAAAGCTGCATTGAACTGTATTGAATAAGAAAGCAAATGGGTAAATAAAACACATCCATATTTTCAGCTTTTGTCTCTGTTAAAACAATTGGTAATTCTCGCTTCAGCAAACTGTTTCCCGTCTTGGTACGTCAATTGGTGCTTCTCAATTTTACTTACTACCTCTGGAAAAGTGACAACAATTCTTGCAGGAATCTGTTTCCAATGTTAGCAATGGTCTGTTTCTAATATGTCTCCTTTGCCACATAACATTTATAAAGCTGTAGTGAAGCACACAGATGGATGGTCCCACCAATACTAGCAACAGTAATAAACAATCGTGAATTTCACCTGGGTTGCCACCGCAGAGTTCTCCACACAGCTCCCATAGACAAACCGGTGTCTCTTGCCATTGATGTCATAGTTGATCCTGGGTAATTCAAAAGCTGTTGGAAATACTATGACATTAGGACAAATCGTAAACCCATCAAGACACCAGGTGAGGACTATGACTTGAACAGTTGACAACTTGGATCATTGCCAAATGCCTGTTTGGTTAGTTTGGGTTTTACTGTACCTTCGCAAAGCACCTCTGCCTGGCACATGAGCTTGCCATCTTTCTCCTTCACAGCGCTGGCTGTGGTGCATTTGATCTTCACCAGGTCCTCTCCCACCTCAGTGCCCTACACACCCAGTCAAACAGCGGAAGAGCTTTAGAGGAACCGCTTCGGTTTTGTTCAGCGTTGACTTTACATTTGTTTGTACTTTCTCGAGTCTCACCTTGTCAGACTGCAAGGGAAGAGCAAATCTCCTGTAGGTCGGTTTACTGTAGCTCTCATTGTGGACTTGGATGTTTTCTTTCATCTTGTTCAGGTGGAACATCTCATAAAGGCTGTTGTCGTCGTAGGCGATTACGTCGACGACCACGTGGCCGTCGACCTCGAAGGCGTTCACGCTGTGGTAGACGATCATCGCTCCAGTGTAGTACTTTGTCTCAACCTGTTTGCCCGTCTTCCTGTCGATCAGGTGAATCAGAGTCTGTTCAAGGAATAAACATATAGTCAAACTATATATTAATGCATGAAGATATAATTAATGTCAATCCCTTGCAACCCACGCTCCATTCAGCCTTTCTACCATAACAGGTAGACTGGATTATTGCACTACGTCTCCCCAAAGAGTTGAATCGTGAAGGTCAGAGTAAATGAAACAAAAGAAAGCAAGAATACAAGGATCAGTGACAGTTACATTGTCTTCGGGGTGATATTTCAGACAGTTGGCCCAGTTGACTCCCCTCATGTACGCGGTGGCCATCTTGAGGATGTCCAGTTTGAAAGGCTGCTCGATGAAGATGAAGTAGTTGTCCGTCATGCCGAAGCTGTGGTAGTAGCTGGGGCTGAGGAGGGAGCGGCAGGGTACCGTGCATACCACCTCCACATTCTTCAGCGCAGGGCCCTCCTTGGCTTTGTCTGGTGACGAAAGAAAGAAAGAAAGAAAGAAAGAAAGAAAGAAAGAAAGAAAGAAAGAAAGAAAGAAAGAAAGAAAATATACTACTATTACATAATAATAAATGCGGTTTGACTCATGGGGTCTTGAATCTTGAAAAGACACAACTGAAAACTTGTCAAACTGTAAAGACTTATAACCAAGCAACTACTGTTACACAAGGGCTTATTACTTTCTATACTGTCATATAGTTGATTCAGTGATGATGATAGTTTTCGAATTTTGCTGAATGGACAAGCCAGCAGTAACAGATATCCTTTTAGGTTCCATTTGATGATGCAATTGTGAAATTACTTTTTCTAGAGTTATTATTTGGATGTAAATTTGCATTTCTTTGTAGCAAATATGTTGAAATTTGCAGCTAGCAAAAAACATGGGTGCTCAAGATGTCTCACTCTCCGAGTAGCCTAAATGAAGAGTGACATTGATTTGTGTACTGTGTACAGTACTAATACATTGCACTCGCATCAAAGGAAGGAACCACCACCGGCAGACCCACTCACTCTGTCTAGTGGTTTCCCCTGTTCTAATCTGCATAAACTTGTTGTTTATTTTTTATTTTTTTTATTTAACCTTTATTTAACCAGGCAAGTCATTAAGAACAGATTCTTATTTACAATGGTGACCTGGCAAAAATGATATCATGTCAAAGTTGATGTTCATTCTGGTACTTGATACTGAAGTATTCCAGCTGATAGGGAGAGCACACCCTGAGGTGTCAGGACACTTTGAGGTGTCAGGACAGAGACATCCTGAGGTGACAGGACAGAGACACCCTGAGATGTCAGGACAGAGAGCTTGGCATCGCCGTTCACGTACCTGTCTCAGAAGCAGCAGGCACTTTGAACAGCGTGTATTTAGTCTTGCCCCTTTCTGCTATAGAAGTCCCAATGTTGAAGGCGTTGCCCTCCTTGTCATAGTGCGGATGGGACGTCACCACGTTGACAGAAACGTACTTAAGATAATCCACCTGAGTACAACAGATCAGAAACTCATGAGCGCTAAACATTCATCTGGATGTGTGGTGATCACGGCGAATGACAGAGATCAGAAGATATCACCTTCTCCTGAGTTTCCAGAGTCACAGGATCAATCTTGCGGATGTAGTTTGTTTCAGAAGTGGCATAATATTCGTCCCCATATTTGATGATGTTGCTCGCACCGTTGTCAGTAAAGTCAGGCACTGTGTGGTTAAGAAAGGTAATTGCCCTGAAAATGGAGGAGAATTCTTGTTAAATGATCTAGATCGATGTGGAGAGAGGAGGTCGCACACTTGTAGCCACGATGCAAAAATGTAACATTTATTGAAAGATCAACGTTTCGACCAATGCGGTCTTCATCGGGATATGATCAGACAGACTGAATGGGCAAGGGAGCAAGGGAGAGGGACACAGGTGAGAATCATTACAGGGAGGAGTGTCCACAATCAGATCCAAGGGAGGAGCTAATGACTTACAGCCCAACATGCAATAGAGAGGCAAAGTGACCGCCTACGGTACTTCCTGCTTCAGCACTGTACCAGAGATTTTTATCCGACATTTATTTTCCCATAGACATTTCGTAAAATGCTTATAAAAATAGTTTTACTTAGTCAAACCAAATGGTTCAGCTATATTTAGAATCGGGAGAGACCATAGAACATTTCACTCAGACCAAAACTTAAAAACTACATCGAAAAAATATTTTCTTTAAAGCCGATTTTTTTTTAGGTTTACGTTTTTACGTTACTTGCATTTCAATGATAAATCCCTATAAACAAAAACAATGTTAATTATATAAATTGCAGATTAATACAATACAAATACCCCAACAAAACTATAAGTGTGTAGGCTATAGAAACATGATGAAACATGATCTCATCATACATGAAGTATGATGAGATTTTGTTAATTCTGAGTAAATCAGTCAATTCTGGGTAAAGAACTTACTTGACAATGAAGCTCGTGCTTGGGTCTGGATAGGCCATTGTCCCCATTTCAGACACAACTATTCTCTTAGCAGTCATGTTCGCTTGATAGGTGTCACCTCTCAGGTATCGGCTCCTGTAGGTCACTTCACCTGCAACAGAATAAGCTCATTCATCTACAATGACACTATACAATAGACTGTTGAGTTTAGTTCAACAGTCATCAGGAAAGTTACAATCAACTCAGAATACGGTGTCGGGCTGAAAACCACAGAACAATCGTGACCAATCAAAAGTGTAAATCATGCACCCGCATGCACTCTAACCATCTTTGAAGGTGAAGCTGTGCATGATGGCCATCCCATCAAACCAGTGGTTGTAGCTGGTTTCCCCCACTGTGAATATGCCGGGGCCATTGCGCAGCAGCGTGCCTTGTAGCCAGCTGGGAAGGTTGCCTACAGCACACAAACAAAAACAGCATTGAGACAATAACAATGATAATGATATAACAACAACAACAACAACAACAACAACAACAACAACAAATACAATCATAAATAAATAAAAGGAAATAAAGCTACTTTTTCTCCTCACTGCTGAAGAAATGTTTCCCTCTTGGAGATAGGCAACATTTTTATGACCCTATTATAAAGACTTACCTTGGACTTGTGCCTTGTGCGGCTCGGGCCTTTCGACAGTGTTCTTGGTGAAGTCAAAGGCCATGTCTGCAGCTGTGGAGAACCCCTGGAGCGGTCTGCTATATACTGCAGGCAAACCACTCCCCTTTATGTAATTGTCTTTCAGAGAAAGAGGGGGATTGGTCAATACGCATTATCTCATCTCTCTGGCCCTGAATTACTCTGAAATAAGTAGCCTTTCTAACCGACAAATAACACAGGCCTACTGATTTGTTTACGGATATGTATCATTGTTAGGGTGCATTCAGGGTGAATAAGATTTTTTTTTTAATTTCCGCCTTGTGGAAGCTTTCTTGCCATGAATTAAAAAAATAGCCCAACACATGATACATTTCTGTAATACTGAAGATGTTACCTAACCCTCTGAGGTGGCATGAAGGTTACATCATATTCCAAGGAGCACTGGCATGCCGTTTTGTGTGAACTGACCCAAAACACTTTTTTCCCTGTAACATTTGGGTGATTGGGACAGGACCTTTGGGCGAATGGGACAGCATGCCTTATGATTGATTTAAGCTAGTGTAAGCATATTTACTGCACAATTTAATTCATACTTTGATATAATTTCACATGCACATCTTCCTTTTCCTGTTCATCTTTATAATTAAGACTCCATGTTCATTTGTTTATTTAATGTTTAAAAATCTGTAAAAAATTCAAATAACAATCTGCCTTCCCTCACTGTCACAACAACCCCCTGCATCCCACCCCATCCCTTCTCTGATCACAAATTTAATTTAAAACACTTTGAGGTATAACAAAAACAAATCCTTAAGGTCCAAAATGCATTGAATACATTTAACTGTCATTATTGTCATTTTTAATTTTGAATAAAAAAAAATATTTGATAAAAAATAAATAAATCTCTCTGTCATTACTTTTATGCAGCATAGCCTAGTAGTAGTAGTTGTTTCAATCAGAATACATTCAAAATTGTAATAGTATATCAGTAGCAGTAGTGTTTTATTGGAATAGTACATTTGAAACATTGAACGGTATTGCTAGCTTCAACGGTACAAACATTAATGTCCCAAGAAGTGCACAGAAGTGCAATAAAAGCAGAAGTAATAATTTTAATAGTTCCTATATTAATTGCAAACACACTTACATTTTTACAAATTAGTGTGCTAAAATTCATTGTACTTTAACAGACTTTCTTGATTCAAGTCCATTTACTGAACACAACTATCTGCTCATTTTTCCTTCAAGGGCCACAGTAGTCTGGACATTGCCATGCAGTCTATAGATCCATCCCTCATCTGTGCCCCCCTCAGTTTTATCTAGGCTACATTTTGATTGCCCTTTTCACCTTCATTTGAAACCAACAATGCTATTACAGAAAAAATTGTAAAATGAAAAGTTTGAATAAAAGGCAGTCACTCACTAAATGGAATTCAGACATGATGTAGACTTGTTTTCCCAGCAGGGGGCAGCATTGATCCTGTCCGCTCAAAAATGTATAATTCTGTCCTTGGTACTAAACCTTTTAGGGATGAATCTCAAAACTGCACTTTATAGGGCATTTTTGAGTGAAGGATTAGGAAGAATATGTATTAATTTGTGTAAACAATATATGGATCAATGGTAGCGAAATCCAAACAGTGTTTTGTCAGCTTTTTTGTTTTATTAGCTATGTCAGACTATTAGCCATGTCAAATTGTACACTTTTGGTTGTCTCCAGTCAAGTGTCAGTAGCACACACTATAAACTGGTAAGTTTTGTTTTCATGCAAACATATGGACAGATGTTCCAGTGTTGTACAGGCCTTAAATTAGAACATATCAGAATATATCAAACACAAAAATTATAAGCAAACTTTACTCTAAATATCTATTGACATTGAAAATATTCTGTCTATAATTGTTTTGATAAGAGTAAAATTAAGACAAACAAAAGTGACCTGATGCAGTACTTTCAAATGCTCTTATGTTGACATGTCCCTCCCTTGATGCTAAAGCGATTTTGATCATGTTCTTATAGCATGGGCTCACTTCATCCGATACCCAGATGTATTAAAAATAATTACATCTTCAAAATGACGACACACTTCAGGTAATTTGGCATTTATTGTAAAGAATAAATGAAAATGTAATGACCAATATTTTCTCTTCTCCAATACATTCATAAAATGGCAAGGCATACAATACAGACCCAACACTCCCCGTGCTCAAACCTCTCTGCCATAAAACATTCAGAGCAGAAATTAGATCAAAGCATTCACTGGCTAGTAATTGCACCAAGTCCTATGGCACCTACTTTGTATTATGTGTAGTTTTCTTGGATTAATAAATTAAAGACAATGGTATGCATATTACTTCACATAAGAGTCATGTTTATTTGCACTGCCCAGATTGTTATACTGTGCTGATTAGTATTCAAGTATTCCCTTACCGGATATTTCTGTGCATGGGTATTATACTAAATATCTCTGCTTTTATCATGTTCTCACAATCTCATTGTCATCATCTGTGGATTACATTAGATGGCACTAGAGATGCACAATATATCGGTAATCATATCTGTATCGTCCAATGTTAGTCATCATTTAATATCGGTATTGGTCCAATGAGCAAAATAACAGCAATGTTAATATCAGTTATTGGTATCGGCCAACATGTTTATAGTGAGAGAAAACAATGCGAATCTATGATTTATGGGCTTTTCCAAATCTTTTGGAAATAACGACACACACAACTTTTTCAAATTCACAGTGTTTACATGTGTTTTTCCCAAATGTGATGATCATAGAAACTTGTTTCTATACAGATCACATCGACATCAGTAAATATCGGTTATCGGCCATAACAGCAATGTTAATATCAGTTACCGGTATCGGCCAAAATGTTCATAACGGTGCATCCCTAGGGGGCACAGTACAAGAATACATTAATGTAAACATTATGTACATGTACCCATAAAAGAAAAGAAAACAAACAAAATACATCTTATACATGTATGCTATTTTGTTTACAGTGCAATCCCCATGCAATACCACATGCAGTTATAGAGAGTGCATGAAGAAGACCATATTCCATGCATAACCTTGCACATCTGTTTCTACCAGAAGTGTCATACATGGTCTTTCTATGAAACACTGACAGGTGTCACATCCACTGGCATTATACCCCGACTCTTTCATCTAAGATACAGGTCTGTATAGTGATAGCACCTAGATGGCATCCACCCAGTTGCCACGTCTATCCTGTTCCAAATACATTGTCACCAGTGAGTGTAACTGAAAGGAGTCTTTCACACTTGTACCAAGCCAAACTGAACTGTGTCCGTTTAGTTAGCCACAGCATGTGGAAACTGTAATGTGAAAATAATTGATCGGTTGCAGGTTGGCACTCGTGTGAAAATGCTCACGGAAACGCATTAAAACGCATTAGGAGGACACGGTCATTCTGTGACGCCATGTTGGCATTTCACAATAGCCTTCCTACGTACTGGCACAGTTACCCACATTAAGCTTTGACATGTTAAAATTACAATGCTAACGAAACACAAAGTTAAACTAAAACTTCCCTCCTGAACAAGCAACTTGGCTTTTGTAATTGTTATCCTTTTCAAACAAAGGCCTCATAATCACATTAAACAGGCAGGCACCAGAAATGGAAAACACACAACAAAATGCACATTAAAAACAGCACATTTTGTCAGTATTGTGAGGAGTTAGCTGTAGCAAAAATATTTACTGTGCAATCAAAACTCGTTTTAAAAAGGCAACAAAGCTCAAAAAGAAATGCTTAACATGGCAAGGCCTACCTTAAAGACTGGAGTTTCCCCTTTCTGTCTCACAAACCATCTGAAATAAGCTTTTGATGTATAGAATAAATACAGATACAACTACACTGATTCAAGTACTGTACATGTTTATGAAACCAGCTTGTGTCATAAATTGATTTGAACAGTTAATTTTGTTTAAAACGTTTGAACGAAATTGTTCCAATGCTCAGTGTATTCTGTGTTGTTCAATACTAAAACTGCTTAGACAGACTGATGTACTGTATATATAAAAAAAAGTTCCCAAGTCGTATATAATGAATTATCCATCTGATGAATCAATAACATACACATGGACAGCAGAGTGGTGGTAGCATGGTGTATTACACATGATGCAAAGACTCTTTGCATCACACTGCTACAAAACATGTCTTTTACCATCGGAAAGATTAAATGTTTTGAGAAAAAGTTCAATATCAAATAGATTCCTAGCATGTACTAAAATCAGTTTGCTGACAAAAATGTCAAATCCCTTCATAGAAAACACAAATGTCTGAAGAAAGTAGCAGCATGCAGCTTGTTGGCAAATGTCGTACAGCGATAAAGTTACCACTGTACGACATTTGCATTTAGAGTGTGCGCCCCAAAAAAGGCATCATATATAGTATGTGTGTATATGACAAAGTTAATACAACATCCGCATCAGGCCTAATAATAGATGATCGATAGAAGAATGTCAGAATCCTGCTAACACCTCCCACTGTAATGTTTTGGTACAGATGTCGGATCTGAAGCGGTCACCCTTCAATCTGGGTTATTTAGCTTTTATTTTTGCTTCCCCACAAATGGATACAATTTGGGTCTATGATGCTGACAGTCAGCACGGTTTCACCCCAGATTAAAAAACCTAATGCCACCCACCTCCCACTAAAACAGCAAGTCAACAACATATCTTTGTGTATGCAATGTGATATTTTGTGACTTCTACAGTCATTGGGTGAAATCCCAGGTTGTAAAAAAAAAAAAAAAACTGATGTAAACTGTCTAAACCAGAGGTTCTCAAATGTTTTTCAGCCAAGGACCCCTTACAAGATAGAAAATATACCGGGGACCCCCTCATTCTGATTTGTGATTTTGGGCTAAGCTTAATTGTTTCCATGGTAACGTGCTTGACTTTTAATTTGATAGGTTTGTTATTAGAATGTAATCCATGAACCATTTTAGATTTAAAGCATAAACTATTTTCATTGAACTATGAAGATTTTGCAAAAAAAAAAATATATATATTTTTTTTTATTACATTACATTTACATTACGTCATTTAGCAGACGCTTTTGTTTTGTCCAAAGCGACTTACAATATCACAATTTGTCAACAGTCCAGAAAACCACTATGCAACACAATCAATGACAGCCAAGATATTTTGATAGACTAGCACCATGTAGGAAGTAGTTTGAGAAGGAATAAGTAACATGTAGCATTTTCTTTTTAATTATTAAAAAAAAAAAAAAAAAAAAATTAACTTGAAAACTTTTCGCGGACCCCCTGGCAAAGTGCCACGGACCCCTGGGGGTCCGCGGACCCCCATTTGAGAACCACTGGTCTAAACTGCCTCAGCATTTATTTGAGCAGAACGAGTGCTTCTCCTCGCATGACTCTTCTCAGTGTACAACAGCAGCATTGACATTCAGTTTCCCTCTCGAGCAGGTGGGCACACCGCTGGCTCAGCAGCATCCTAAGGTACAGTATGCCAGCCAATAGCACACCTGTTGATTAAAACCATCTCTTTAATCGTGTGAATCCTTAAAAACCCATTTGCCTGGACCCCAGCAAGATGAAAGGAAAATAAACTATACATACAATTTTCCAATGCTCTACTTCATTCAAGTTGACCATTTAATGCCACGGAGGCCGGGACACGTACGATGCCCCTCTTTAGTGACTGTCGGTGGGCGATGATGAAGCAATGTATTTCAGTCATGCTTCTTCCTCTCTGAGACTGTGCTTGACGTCATCCAATCCTGTCTCAGTCCACTCCCTGGCAATGAGCTCATGATCCACTGAGGAAAATGAGGTGCAGTAGCCTTCTCCCTCAAAAGGCCATTTGGATTTGATGGCACTGACCATCAGCCTACTGAGGAATCACCCAGTACCTTTGAGGTCCCCTTCAAATCTTTGCTATGTCATCAGCTTGAACTCATGTTTCGTCAGGGATTCAGGCAGCATTAAGAATACGAATAGAAAACTTCATCAAAGCGAGAGGTCCATAAAGTTAT
The DNA here is from genome assembly GCF_964638095.1 of Poromitra crassiceps. Taxonomy (NCBI): domain Eukaryota; kingdom Metazoa; phylum Chordata; class Actinopteri; order Beryciformes; family Melamphaidae; genus Poromitra; species Poromitra crassiceps. The sequence continues at coordinate 80,127,636 of NC_139624.1, forward strand.
CTCAGGAAGTGTGTTAAGGATGACAAAGAACGGTAAACCTTTTTGACCATTTCTGTTTGGGATGACAGTCCATTGTCCCAGACTGACCTCTTATTTCGACTCGTGGTGCATTGTTCAAGAGAAGAAAAACAATTGGCCACGTACACAGAGTATTGCTATGAGGCCATTTCATGGATTCGAGATGGCCGGGTTAATGGTCCATCAGGTCGCATCTCAGTGCACTGCTCCTGCTTTTCAGAAGAAGAAGAAAATCCCTCATTATCCTCAGTCCTTTAACATAGTACTTCCCCCAATTTTGGCTGCCACCGAAGCGGCCTGGCAGGTAAGGGTGGAGTCGACTGGTCCGGGGTCCACTGTTGCACTGGGAGCGACATCTCCTTGGCTCTGTTGAGGTGTTTCTTCACCACTGACGTCCCCTGGCTCTCTTAATCCGTCTTCCCGTTCTCCTGGGGTGCATCTGCTTTGCTTCGCCGTGCAGAGCGCAGCACCCTGTAGCAGCCGCGGGCGATCTTGTGCATCCACATAACGTTCATGATATCCAAGCAGATGCTGGCGCTGATCCAGGCTACACGGCCACCCCAGGGCACCAGGTAGAAGGCCTCGGTGCCGTAGACGGTGTACATGCGGCTGTAGTAGACCGGCATGACACCGATGCGAACCACGAAAAAGACGGCCGCCATGGCGACGCCGTTAGCCATGTTGGGTCGGGAGGACTTGGGGTAACCCAGTACCTCAAAGAACCAGCTGAAACACAACGCAGAGTCAAGACAACAGAGCAGAGAAGGAAGAATGGACCTGGAATGAATTCACAAGAAACCAGCTGACACACATCAGGACATACAGTAGTTTCTGTTTGTGATGGCAAATTAAATTCATTTTTGGTAAACTAGGCAGAGTTGCATTGACACAGCTGTTTGATGCAGCTGGCAATAAATGTATATCGACAAGTCGTTGCAGTGACAAAGATCTTCTAATATAAGCGAATGGGACAAAAAGTCACTGTCAATTTGCTTTGAAGCCTTGGCTACATGGCTATTTTCTTAAGAATTCTATTAAGAACTTATAAGAATTACAAACTTGAATTCAGATAAACCGGTTTAAACCTCAACTCATCTTGTAGAACCAGCTGAAACACATAGTGACAGTGACTCATGATTGACTCGTCTGCTCAAATCTTTTCATCCACCTGTGACACAGAATGAGGGCAAATAGTCACGTCATCTATTTGCTCTTTAGCTGGCTTTGAGTCACATCTCATTGATTCTCATGAACACAGAAACCACTCAGCATAATGCTGCAATAGTCTGTTTTGCAAAGCACCACTTGAGGGAACCTCACAATAAGGGGCGTACACTGCATATTACACAATATGCAAAAAGGTTGCATATGCTTTTTGGCCATAGATGTAACAGTGACTCAAATCAAAACATGTAACATATCATCAAACCTTTGCTCATAAGATTTGGCTTTCTAAACTGGAAATTACCTACTTGAATTCAGAGTGTAAAAGAAACATACAAAAAAGAAGACAACATGGGTGAGCAAAACATCAATTGACCCAAACCCTGACTAGGACGCCCGCCCGGGTCATGGTATGGAGGTACGTACCGCTGGTTCACACATGGAGTGGAAAACTCGGCAAGCAGACGGAAGTTAGCAAAATAAGGCAACATTCCTTGGCCCTGGAAGAACAAGGTGAGAACAGGAAGACAACGAAACAGGAAAGGGACAAAAACAAGACACAGAGAGTCACTTGGGTCGGGAGTGGGTGTGACTAGCATGAAGCCTCATCTGACCCGCGGAGGAACATGGACACAAATACAGATCAGTATCTCAGGAGGAACATGGACACAAATACAGATCAGTATCTCAGGAAGAACGAGTTAGTTTCACACACCAGCCCATAAATCATCACAGGTCGTGGGAGATTTGCCCGCGTAATCGCAGGGCTTCTGAGGACATGACCTTATGATGGTTCATATTTTGTCATGCAGTTCAGAAGATGAAGGAGACTTTTGGGGTGGGGGGGAAATCAAGTCTAAAATTAGATGAAGTCCTCGCCGAATATAGGCCTGCTCCTTTCAGATCTAACAAAAGAGGCTACTCCTTCAGGGCACAGAATTATTCATTCAAGTTTCACAGGCCAAATTTAGACTGCACCCTCTCATTTCATTTGCTAATGATCCACTGGCATGTCATTTACTGACATCAAGAAATTCAACTGACTTCATGAAAAGAGCACAAAAAGAATTTGTGAACTAGATATAACAGTAGATATTCAGATTACAATTCTTTCCATTTAAAATGCTATGCACAACATTTTAAAAGTGGGTTAAAAAATAGCCACATACTTAAGAGGCTTTCTTGGAACAAAATTTGTGATGGATGGCAAATTTTGTGGTTGATGAATTAACCAGCGGCCCTAAAGAAACTCCAAATGTCAAAATGGCAATGCCCATATCAGTTTTTATATAGTAAAAGTGAAGTGTATTCTCAATCTCATCAACACCCAAAACAACACAGAAAGAACATACACCAAGACAATACATCTCCGACATCCAGCAAAAGATACTAAGCAACATAGCACAGCCTTGGGTACACACACAACCAGCCAGAGCCAGCCACTACTTGAAGGAGCAATATAGCCATGCAGATTAGAAAGCGTTCAGTTCAACTTCCATACATGTCATTGCTTAGCAGACCAGGGCTTGGTTTCCACAGTTTCTTAGCTATGACATCATCTTCAAAGTCAAATTGACCCCATCTGAAGATGAGGTAAAAAAACCAAAATGTTTTCCCGTTTTCTTTTCAATATTGTGTTCATAGGGCTTTTCAGGCCTCATTGAGGTGACATCTGTGGTGAAAATAAAGTTTAGATCCCTTCTTTGACAGAATCAAGATGATGTCAACACCAGGAAGCTTTCAGGAAACAGCCACGATCACTTTGATGACCTGGCCAGAATCAACTGAGAGTGTTGTGTCTCTCACACACACACACACACACACACACACACACACACACACACACACACACACACACACACACACACACACACACACACACACACACACACACACACACACACACACACACAGCAGAGGTGATCTACTCATCTCTGACAAGGACAGATGCTGAAGAAAGGGACTTACCTTCAGGGCTGAAACAAAAGCTGGTCAGTGAAACATACTTACTAGGTGATACAGACAGGGTGCATCTGGGTTGGTTTTTTTTATATACCACGATATATATGAACTTTTCACCTAGCATGAGCATGCTAGTACCTCTAGGAACTGGTAAGTCCATACTGTGACTGGGCATCATATCTGCTCAGTGCAGCGCAACAGCAATAACAGCAGACAAGACAGGAATGAAGGGAGTCCCCATCTAGATCAAGACCTGCTCTGGCTTTCTAAATGACACACAACCCTTTTGGTAGTTTTTGCATGAACGGGGATGACACAACCCAACTTGATTTTGGTAACTTTTGCATGAAGGGTTTGAAGAGGGATCTGTTTATGTTAAAGTCATAGCGGAGGACACAGAGACAGACAGACAGAGATATTAGAAGAAAATAAAGATGCCACCCCAGTTGGAAGCAAATAGGAAGCAACACTGACAACACTGAGAGTAGAGCATGCATCCAATATTCACACAGCAGTCCCTTGGGTTAACCTCTATTTTGATTGTCACTTTGAAATAGCTATACACATTTATTATGCTATTTCATCTTTCATAAAATGACTTGAAGACTCTACTCAAGACACTACTACATACTGCTAAACATGCCAACAGGCTCACAAATTAAAACTTTATTTTTTTAAGTTTAACTAGGCCTGACTCCTATTAAGAAAGATCTTCCCAGCTCCCACATCCTCATGAGATTCAAAAGTTGTTGCCTAATCGACCATGAACACTTCAACATAAACACGCTCAACACATTAACTAATAAGACTTTGACAAAATACGACAAATTAACTGGGTACAAAAAAAGAAAAGAAAAAGAAGCCATCTTTAAGTCGCACTAAATCATCGTTCAAAAAGTTGGGAAAATGTAGTTGCTTTTACTACAAATGGGCAACTAGTCAGATAGTTTCCCTATGGCATTTGACTAATTTATTTGATCCCACACGTATGTCAGGCCTGGTCTGAAGAAACAGTTATGAGTGTCCAGTAACAGTATGGCCTACTTCATCTCATTTATCTCATGATTTTACTAAAATCATTTAAGTAAAGTCATTTTAGAGACAGAAGCTTGCTTTGTTTCTCCAGTTGAAAGGCTGGATTGTTATTTTTTATTCCATTATGTGACACAGAATTGATCTTACTATTACTGTGTAAACAGAAGGAAAACTAGAAATAACCGCCTTGCGGTTGTATGCCTCCGCCGACAAGTCAAGTTGCAGTCTACAGTCATATCTGTCCAGAGTGACTCATACAAGCACAAATACCTTGAAGCCCACTGCACAGTGGTGTGGCCATTCAGCCTTATGGCACTTTAGGCAATGTTTGGGGGTACCTCAACAACACGGCTAATCATTTTCAACATGGAAAATGGTCCTACCCATAACCCTAAACCACCCACATCCCCTATCTCTAGCTACGGCCCCTTTTCCACAGCCCTGTCCCCTTACTCATTACACTGTCATCTGACCACCCACATCCCCCAACCCACTCCTCGAATCCAGACTCTCTACGATCTTCCTTTCCCTAGCTATGGCCCCTTTTCCCTAGCCCCGCCCCTTTCATCTCCACACCCCCTAGCCACTCCCCTACGATCTTCCTTTCCCTAGTTATGGCCCCTTTTCCCTAGCCCTGCCCCTTTCCATCTCCACACCCCCTAGCCACTCCCCTACGATCTTCCTTTCCCTAGTTATGGCCCCTTTTCCCTAGCCCCGCCCCTTTCATCTCCACACCCCCTAGCCACTCCCCTACGATCTTCCTTTCCCTAGTTATGGCCCCTTTTCCCTAGCCCTGCCCCTTTCCATCTCCACACCCCCTAGCCACTCCCCTACGATCTTCCTTTCCCTAGTTATGGCCCCTTTTCCCTAGCCCCGCCCCTTTCCATCCCCACACCCCCTAGCCACTCCCCTACGACCTTCCTATCCTTAGCTATGGCCTATTTTACCTACCCCCCCCTTCCTTGATGGATCACAGTGACCTTGAACTTTGACCACCAAAATCTAATCAGTTCATCCTTGAGTCCAACTGGATGTTTGAGCCAAATTAGAAGAAATTGCCTGAAGGCGTCCTTGAGATGATATGTTAACAAGCATGGACCGGATGGTTGTGAGGTCACAGTGACCTTGAACTTTGATCTTTGACCAAATGACCACCCAAATCTAATCAGTTCATCCTTGAGTCCAAGTGGATTTTTGAGCCAAATTGGAAGACATTCCGTCAAGGTATTCCAGAGATATCGCTTTAACGAGCATGAAATGGACAGTCATGAGGTCACAGTGACCTTGAACTTTGACCTTTGACCACCCAAATCTAATCAGTTCATCCTTAAGTCCAAGTGGATGTTTGAGCCAAATTGGAAGAAATTCCGTCAAGGGATTCCTGAGATATCACTTTAACGAGCATGAAATGGGCAGTCATGAGGTCACAGTGACCTTGAACTTTGACCACCAAAATCTAATCAGTTCATCCTTGAGTCCAAGTGGACATTTGAGACAAATTTTAAGAAATTCCATCAAGGCATTCCTGAGATATCGAGTTAACGACCATGAAACTGGCATTCGTGAGGTCACAGTGACCTTGAACTTCGACCACCAAAATCGAATCCGTTCATTTGAGCCAAATGTGAAGAAATTCCGCCAAAGCGTTCCTGAGATATCGCGTTAACAAGCATCGGATGTACAGTACGTACCGGTACATAATCCCTCCGGCCACGGCTATCACTGGCGGAGGCATAAAAAAGCACATGGAATGTGATTTTCCCCGTTAACACTGCAATGAAGACAGACCAAAAAGATGCAAAAATGATGTGTGCCACATTTGGAGGAAAATAATTATGCAAATCCAGCCAGTGACAGGAGAGAAGGCAGTGGTAAGACAGGGAGAGATGTGAATCTGGACTGCCCCACAGCGATTAAACAACACACGGTTCTGAACAAACATCCACAGTGCTTTACTGCTTTTTACCCACGATTAATTTGCCAATGGCAATGTTTCATATAAAATATAATTCTTGATATACCAGAGCTGTGGAGCGTGTTTATTTTTTATTTTTTATCCAAGAATAGTTTAGGAAGTATGTTGGAGCTCAAATGGAGAGTTAAGCAAAGCACACTGTATGCCTCTTTATTCTTTTTGTACATACAAAATAGAGACATGTATTCTTAAGCATTTATCGCAGGGGAACAAAGTTAATCCACATCCACAAGTAGGCCTAACTCAAATAAAATGCTTACAGAGGAGGAGCCAAATAAGAGACATTCTATGTCTTGAGGTACACTCAATACGGCAGTAGACAGAGGGCCTGTCTCTTTGGTTATGAACTTTAGCATCTTGCGATGGTGTGGATGACAGTATGTGAATGGCTCCGTCTGGGCCCACACGCAGCAAGGAGCCACAGGAAAGAGTGTAAAGAGAGAGAGGAGGCACAACTAGGCTCTGGCACAACAGATAGGCGGAAGGTAGATAGACAGGTAGGTAATTAATAGAAAGGTTAAAAGTTCTTGTTGGCATGCACAATAATAACAAGAAAGATGGACCCCTCTCAATAACAACTCCAGAGCTTTTCAGAAATGTAAGCATGCACACAGTTGTTACAGCTCAGCATTCAGCTCAGCTCAGAGAAGCTCATCAGATTCACACAACACTGAGGGGGGGGTGTCAGTAAAACAAACAAAAAAGCACAGAAATTGTAAGGGCAGGTTGAAAGCGGGGGGAGGGGGAGGGGCAACGGCCATTGCCATCATTGAGCATTCCATGCAAAAAATACCATAGTCATTCATTTCCATGATTCTGCAACAGAACCTGGCGACCTAGAGGGTTACAGATGCTTGGAACCAAGAGTGAACAGCAGTGCCCCTTAATGCTGGGCATCTATCCACATCGAGATGACAGCCAACTGACCAATGCTGGCAGTGACCAATAAGCTAATGAGTACTGGCATGTTCGATGACTTGCCCGGGTAAGTCGAACCCACACAACAACTTTGATACCTGATAATAACAACCCTAAGAGCCAGGTAAAACTGCTCTACTCAGTCTGAAAGTTCAGTTCATGCCCTCTGCCATGTCCAGGTGTCTGCTCTTGATGGCATTTTTAAAGTAACGTGTGTGGAAGAGGTATCATGTTTACGGGGAAAGTGTGGTAATATAAGGTGATACTGACCTACATACTGACAACCTCTCATTAACTTGGGTCATTCTCACTGTCGGCGTAAATAAGACGTGTTGTTTGGTAAGACGGTTAGAACTGAATGAAATGTCAAACCAAATCAAACTATCTCTGTTGAGATTGAATCATTATAGATAATGCACCAGCAATCCAAATGACAGTTTTTTCAACTTCAACAAATCTCTCAAAAAACATGGTAAACTAGAACGACCGCACCGCAGATATATGCCTTCGCCAGCAAGTGAGCAGTCGACATGCATGTCTGTCCATGTGTCCAGACTTTGACGTTTGAGCCAAATGTGAAGAAATTTCATGAAGGTGTTCCTGAGATATCGCATTAACGAGCATGAAACGAGAGGTCGTGAGGTCACAGTGACCTTGAACTTTGACTTTTGACCACCAAAATCTAATCAGTTCATCCTTGAGTCCAAGCGGACGTTTGAGGCAAATTAGAAGAAATTCCATCAGTGCATTCCTGAGATATTGCGTTAACGAGCTTTAAAATGGCGTTTGAGAGGTCACAGTGAACTTGACCTTTGACCACCAAAATCTAATCAGTTCATCCTTGCGTCCAAGTCGACGTTTGAGCCAAATCTGAAGACATTCCGTGAAGCCGTTCCTGAGTTATCGCGTTAACGAACTTGGGAATGGCGTTCGTGAGGTCACAGTGACCTTGAAAGTTGACCTTTGACCACCAAAATCTAATCAGTCCATCCTTGAGTCCAAGTCGATGTTTGAGGCAAATTTGATGAACTTCCATCAAGGCGTTCCTCAGATATCGCGTTAACGAACATCGGTCGGACGTACGGACAACCCGAATCCATAATGCCTCCGGCCTGGCTATCGCCGGCGGAGGCATAAAAATCTAACCACATGATGAATGTAATGTATAAATGTATGGATTTTAGAGACATCTAGAAGCTTTCCTTCTCAGGCCTCTCCTCTCTGGAAATACCCAGTGTAACAGACGGTGTAATTGAAGGTATCGGCATATAAGGTTAGCAGATACAGATGATTATGACCCCTCTCTGGGCATATAGAGTACACCTCCATGTAAGAGCCTTTCATCATTGAGATACAACAGTGGGGTAGTGATGATGGACACCTCAGTGGCTGGCTGATAAACCAGTTTAGCACCCAGCTTCACAGGACAGAGCTGTTCACCCTTGGTTGTCTCTTTCCCATCTTGCCTGCACGTTCTGCTATTGGTCAATAGGGAACTCACCAGTACATAGTAGTAAGCATACAACGCTGCCAGATGGTGAACTACAAAAAACTTGTCGCCTATCGCCTTCCAATAGTAAAATATTAGCAGCAGATCTGGAAAAAGGAAAGAAGGAAAGGAAAACAACAGGGGAAAGAGAAAGAACATGTAAAAGGTGGACTGTGCAATCAAAATATTCTCAGACATGTAAATGACTTTGACCACCCAATAAAATGAATAGACACTGATGATAAAACTTCATGGTACAGACAGACCACCTCTCTCTTAAATAAGACAGAGTATGGTGATGGATTTCTAGGCCTATCTTTGTAATCAACTCTAAAATAGTTTAAAGTATTTTTCCACACTGCATACTGGAAGCATACTCCTATTCAATGGGTGTGACAGTGAATCCAGTTAGTTACAATGTAGAGCTGAAGTTTGAAGCTGACATTTTGTTGCAAAAAAAATCTTATTCTTATGTCTTCTGAGTTTGATATAAAATATCCAAACAGCCTCATCTCATGTGTGACAGCTCATCTGACCAAGAGAGAATGTGACCTGAGGACGTCACACTCACTGGTTCTCTTGGGTAGGTTCAAATTGCATTTTAAATTGCATCCTCCAGTTTTCTTGTTCCCATCAAACCTCATGAGAATGACTTATTTTCTTTTTGTCTCACCTAATCAACAGTATATGGAAACTTTAGGTTTCTCTCACCAGATATGAGGTAGCCTGTTGTGATGGCAACATTGATCTTCACCAGTGTGGGATCCCCCCTGTTAACATAAAAGCACATAGAATTTGGTTGTGTTTGCGTGATGACATTTAAAATTACTGCATAATTTTATTTATTTAAATGAACTCCAGTAAATGCATCAGAATTGTATTTGGTCTTGATTGGCTTCCCTTCCTAAACAAGTACTGAAATCCTGAAAAATACAATCAGGCCAGTTTGCAGCAGCCTCCACTCAGGTTAATAGAGGACCTGTTAATAGAGCACCTAGTTAATAGAGGACCTGTTGTTGTCAGCCAATCAGGTTCCAGTATTCTGTGAGGATACATGTAGGTAAGCCCCGTTCAAAACAGTTTCCTATTTCAGAAATAGTGAACTGTATAGTGTTCACTTTTTTGTTTTTACTAGTGTCTGAATTCTCAACTGTTAATTTAATTCACTATATAGTCCACTATAAAATACCCATAATGCACTGCAATTTGTAGTGAACACCAAAAAAAATTCTCACATATACCACAATGCAATGTGGTCGTGTTTACTATCGGAGAAGAAGAGTCAGGAAACATTAATGTCCAAAACTCGTTTGATCGTTCCCCATACAGTTCACTATTATGATAAACACTACATGGATAATAGTGAGTGAATGAGTTCCGAACAGGACTAGTCTTCACATTCATTTGATAATTACTGCAGCTGCTTTACCTAAACTAGCAATTCCTGTGGCTCAAAGGTCAAATTCAAATCAAATTATAGTTCATTCAACATTACGCTTTGTATAGGTTTTTCAGTTTTCATATTTAAAGCGCTACCAAACATGGACTGGATTTGCCATTTCTGTGAAATTTAACTCACAGCACCTCCAGAAATATGACGCTGGCTAAGGTACTTAAATGCTGACACAGCAGGCAATAATGTGTGAGTGTGTGACGGTTGGGCCTTTTCTGACAAAACAAAAAACAACAACAACAACAACAGGCATCACCAGTCTGCCTTTGTGGAAAATAAAGGTTAAAATTAAGAGGTGATTCACAGACGAGCTCTCACCAGACTGGGTCTCCATTGACGTTGTCATCAAATAACAAGATGTAGAGACAAAAGATTCCAACCAGCAGTGCGTGAAACGTTGACACCGTCCTGAAACACACACACACACACACACACACACACACACACACACACACACACACACACACACACACACACACACACACACACACACACACACACACGAGATGATCTACTCATCTCTGACAAGGACAGATGCTGAAAAATGTCAGTTGTATACTGTTGAATGAGTAAGACAAAGGAATAAATGCATATTTGTCTTTATTTGTGAAGAGTGTCTACTCTCTCTTGAATCAAAGATACCGTACAGAGTGCTGAGTTGTTAGTACCTGCAGTCAATCAGCTGATTGGCTGTCAGGACTGCACACAGATTCAGACCAATTAGACGAAGAGATTAAACACTACTGAAAGGTCAGGCAGAAAGACCGACAGTCCCAGTCAGCCATTCAAGCAATTAAGACAGTCGCACAGTTCTTGGCAGTCAGTCAGTAAGACAGTATGACAGCCAGACAGGACTTGGCATTGAGTAAGTCAAACTGGCAGTCAGACAGTTTGTTAGATGGACTAGCAGTCTGTTCAAATACAATCTCTGAAGTCCTGCGGCCAAACAGAGAGATCCAGCACAGCCTGGATCATCCCCATTAAACACTCATTTTAATTTCCATTTGTATTTGCTTCTAAACCACGTGACCATTTCAATCTCACAAATGCTCCTGTGGGGCGTCTGTCTGGGTGTAGAGGTAAAAGCACCCGCCTACCACTGCGGGGACCGGGTTCAAATCCCAGTAGTGGTACTTCCTGCTTGGTCAGATGTTCCTACAGACACAATTGGCCATGTCTGCGGGTGGGAAGCCAGTGTGGGGTATGAGTCCTGGTCGCTGCACTAGTGCCTCCTCAGTCAGTCAGTCAGGGCGCTTTGTTCGGGGGAGGGGAACTGGGGGAACCACGTGATCCTCCCATGCGCTATGCCCTGCCAGTGAAACTCCTCGCTGTCAGCTGAAAAGAAGTGGCTGATGACTGCACATGTATCGGAGGAAGCATGCGCTAGTTGGCTCTCCCCAGATCGGGGAGAAAAAAACTTGATCAAAAACAGAAACAATGCTCCTATGAGTAAAAAGTGAATATTGGAGCAAAAGAAAATTAGCACTTGACAAGAGTGGGTCCAGGGTTAGACGCCTCTGACAGCTCATCTCTAACTGGACATCCCTAATGAACTCTGCTCAATAGCTTTCACCATTCAGATCAAAGACTGCATGTCTCTGTCAGCAACTTGCACAAACAGAAACACAAAGACTGCTTTTCTGTTCCGAACCCAGCAGCAGTTCCAGCCAGAATCTGTGTTCCCATAACAAATCAATAGATAAAACTGACTACATCTGTTGTTGTGTTATCAACAGCCCAATTTATCTGCATGGGACAGCCTGTCCATTTGACATCTGGAAAATGGTCTGATTCACATTCACATTCATGAAATAACTATAACACTTTTATACACAGTAACTATGGTGCAAAGTACATCACAGGTTTTTGTTGTGTGGTGAAGTGACAAGATGGCTGGTAGTAACTTTGTTGGTGAAAATATGACTGATAAGAGAGATATATAGGGATATTTTTCCTTTGGCAAAAATAGGATGGCACACGACAAAATCCCTACAAAGGTTCAGTGCACACTTGCGGGGGACATGTTTATCTATTAGCTTATTTTAATTGTGTTAGCAGTGTGAATTGTCTCCTACACAGGATGGACCTAGCCTGGTTAAACCCATCCCCCACGTGACCTGCTCTCAGACCTGTTCTCAGTCACTAGGTGACTGGGAACTGAGAGAGCAGGTCACGTGGGGGCTGGGTTTACCTAGGCTAGGATGGACCTGGATAAGCAGCATACCATAGTAGTCCTGAGTCGTGTGTGTGTGTGTGTGTGTGTGTGTGTGTGTGTGTGTGTGTGTGTGTGCGTGTGCGTGTGCGTGTGTGAAAAAGAAGGCATAACTCCAAGTGGCAAACTCTGGTGCTGAAAAATGAAGCCAAGTGTCAAAAACTGGAGTTCCTTGAATGGCCATTTGAGGTTGGCTCCAAAAGCAAGTCAATCCCCATAGACTACCATGTTAAAATGACCGAAATTACAGCAGAAATAAACATGTTTTCAGCCTGGTACCAAAGAAAAATAAAAAAATAAAATGTTTTGGTCTCTAGGCCAGTGGTTCCCAAAGTGGGGTCCGGGGACCCCCAGGGGTCCTTGAGGGCGTTCCAGGGGGTCGCCAGCAAAAAGGAGAATAATGTATTTTCACTATAATTCCATCCATATGTAACACAATAACAGAATATATGACTATTTCAAGATTCAAGATTTTTATTGTCACTCCGTAGTACAAGTATCACGTGTGAAATTCTTGTGCTGTGAACTCCGTTTACAACATAGTACAAATATAACAGGGCATATGAGTGCAAAAACAACAAGAGGCACAACAAGCAATAAGGCAGTAGAGTGATAAGACAAGTCAGAGACAGTGGTATATTCACTGCACATAGGTGCACATGTCATGTGCATACTTTGGACGTACTTAAACATTTTAAATTTGACGTATTTGACGTACAGGTGCAAATAGCATATACCTAATTAAACATACAATTAAACATTAGACATACATAATGGTAGCATCTACAGTGCGGTACAGTACAGCTACTACACTATTTGTGTATGTGTTAAGGAGTCTCGTGGCCTGCGGGAAGAAACTGTCCCTCAAGCGATTTGTGCGTGCTTTTGGGACCCTGTATCTTCTCCCTGAGGGTAATAGGGAGAACAGGGTGTTGTGGGGATGGTTTGTGTCTTTGATGATCTTCAGGGACCTCCTGAGGCACCGCTGGTTATATAGTTCCTGCAGTTCTGGCAGCTCACATCCTGTTACGTGCTGGGCCGCGCGTCTCACTCTTTGTAGCGCCCTGCGGTCCATGGTGGTACAGTTCCCGTACCAGGTGGTGAAGCAGCCAGTCAGCAGGCTTTCAATGGTGCCTCTGTAGAAGTCCCTAAGGATTTCTGGCCTTATCCCAAATTTCTTTAGGCGCCTGAGTCCGTGTAGTCGCTGTTGGGCCTTTTTGACAACAGTGGCGGTGTGACCGGCCCATGTCAGGTCCTGGTGGATGTTGACTCCCAGGTACTTGAAGCTGTCCACCCTTTCCACCACTGTGCCGTTGATGGTGATTGGGGGGTGTGCACCCCCCCCCCCCTCCTGTAGTCTACAATGATCTCCTTGGTCTTGGAGACGTTCAGAGAGAGGTGGTTGTCCTGGCACCACTGTTCTAGGGCCTTCACCTCCTCTCTGTAGGCCGTCTCGTCGCCCCTGGAGATCAGCTCCACGACTGCTGTGTCGTCTGCAAACTTCGCGATGGTGTTAGAGATTTGAGTCGCCACGCAGTCGTGGGTGTAGAGGTCGTACCAGAAAGGGCTGGAGACGCATCCCTGGGGCGCTCCTATGCTGATGGTCAGTGGGGAGGAGGTGAGGTTGCCCACTCTCACCACCTGGCGGCGGTCTGTCAGAAAGTCCAGGATCCAGTCACACATTGCTGTGTTTAGTCCCAGGACCTTGAGCTTGCTTACCAGCCTGGAGGGTACTATGGTGTTGAATGCTGAGCTGTAGTCCACGAACAGCATTCTCACATAGGTGTCCTTCCCCTCCAGGTGTGAGAGGGCAGTGTGGAGTACGTGTGCTATTGCATCCGCCGTGCTCCTGTTGGGGCGGTATGCAAATTGGAGCGGGTCGTGGTCCGGGGGGAGTGTGGGGCGGATCTGTGATATGACCAGCTTTTCAAAGCACTTGCTGGCTATGGGCGTGAGGGCTATTGGGCGCCAGTCGTTTAGGCTGGTCACTTTCTGCTGTTTGGGGATGGGGATGATTGTTGCCGCTTTGAAGCAGGAGGGAACTTGCCGGAGGGAGAGGGACTGGTTGAAAATGTCTGTGTATACGCCTGCCAGCTGGTGGGCGCAGGCCTTAAGGAGAGGCGTAGGAGGGGAGGTGGGGAGGAGAGGAGAGGGGGAGGAAAAAAAAAAAAAAAAAAACTCTTGTAACGGGACAAGCCCCGTCTTTTATTGTCACACGAACACCACAACACATGCATGCGGCCACAACACACTCATGCTGACGGTGGCCGGTGAAAAGTGTCCTCTGCATTTAACCCATCCAGGCATGTCCTTACCTCCGGGGGGCAGGCCAGGAGCAGTGGTCGCTTTCTCGTACAGCGCCCGGGGACCAACTTCGGGTGTTGTCGTCACTGGTCAGATGACGATGACGATCTGATCTTCTGCATGTTTTTAGAGGGGGGGGGTTATATATACGGAGGAACCCCCTGGGGGAGCACGGGGAGAACATGCAAACTCCACACAGAGAGAAAGGCCCTTACGACGAGATACCCCACCCGGGCAGTAGGCACTGAAGATATGGGGGGGAACACAACCACAGCGCCCACAGTGTCCCAGGCGAGAATCGAACTCAGGACCTTCTGACTGTGAGGCGACAGCTCTACCACTGAGCCACCGTGCTCAGGAGGAGGAGAGGGGGGGGGCGAGGTGGGTGGGAGATGTGGTGGGTTGGGGGGTGGGCGCTCTGGCAGAGGGGTCAAACCTGGCGTAGAACGCGTTGAGTTCGTCCGGCAGGGTGGGTGACGCGTTGGGGTTTTGCTGTTGTTTTTCCCCTTTGAAGTCTGTGGCAGCGTGGAGTCCTCTCCACAGGTGTCTGGGGTTGTTGGAGTCCAGTTTCGCCTCCAGCTGCCTGCCGTATTCTCTCCGCGTTTTTTTGATTGTGGCTCGAAGGGCGTATCTCGTCTGCTTGTATTGTTCTGGCATCCCGGACTTGAAGGCGGTGGTCCGGGCGTGAAGTGCAGCCCGGACATCACAGTTGATCCAGGGTTTCTGGTTTGGCATTGTTTTAACTGTTTTTGTGGGGACTATATCCTCGGTGCATTTCCTTATGAAACATGACACCGTTTCAGCATATTCTTCCATATTTTGGTCATGGGTTTCATCCACTTTCTGTAGTAAAACATCTAAAAGCAAAAATCTTATCAGATGGGGGACCCTGGAGAAAATCTTATCAGATGAGGGGCCGTGGTCTAATTTGTGTCAGTTTAAGGGTCCTTGACGTGAAAAAGTTTGGGAACCACTGCTCTAGGCTATAGCTAATTTCCTCAAATTGTATTAATGCTTTATTAAGGTTATGCATAATTAAGGGTGTGGCTGCTTTGAGAGACAGGTGGCTAGCCAATGGCTGTCTGCTGGGCGTCAGCTCCTCCCCAGCTCCACACTCATCCAAATATGCTCACTTCTGGGCTAAAAAAAATTAAAAAGAAAACGGTCCACAAACCAATGGGTGACATCACGGTGGCTATGTCCATATTTTATAGTCTATGCATTAGGGGTGCAACAACACTGCAAGGGTGCAACACTGCTGAACAGTGCAAGTCTTCTACAAGGATATCATGATAAATTAAAACTGAGTTGAAAAAAGACGAAATATGTTAAAAAGAACATTGTCATAAATTGAAAAAAAAAAAAAAAAAGACTGAATGTGAATATATATATACACACATACAGTATATATATATATACAGTATATATACATATAGTATATATATATATATATATATATACACACAGTATATATATATATATATATACACACACACACACAGTATATATAATATATATATATATACATATACACACACACACACACACACACACACACACACACACACAGTGTATATATATATATATATATATATATATATATATATATATATATATATATAACATGTATTTTAAACAAGGAAACCATTACCATACTGTGAATTTTGTGAACCGTTACACCCCTACTATGCCTAACTCTCCCCCCCTCTCCCCTCTTTCCCTTCCTCCTCCTTTCTTTCTCTCTCTCTCTCTCTTGTACATTCCCATGAAAAAGTAACATTTTGTTTGTGATGATGATCTACAGGGCATCACCATCATCACCACCATCACCACCATTCTCATCTGCTCACCTTGAGTTCCACTCCACCTTCTGCTTGTCGCTGAGGCCAAGGAAGCCGGAGCTGACACGTGTGGACACCCAGGGGCTGAATCTGTGGAAGAGCCACTGGAAGGAGAGAAAACTGGTCACCGAGATGGTGAGGATCAGCTGGCTGAATGGGTCCATGGCCACCCAACCCCACTGTGGGAGAGACAGAGGGAGGGACAGGGGGAGAAAGAATAGAGAGGAAGTCACACATGCTGCTCATCTATTTTAGCTTCACCCACAGACTTTTACTAAAGTCGGTGTATCCAGATTCCAGAAAATGTTCAGGATCAGACTCTTTCAATTTCAAACTCTTCAAATTTCAACACAAGGTTCCAATGATAGACATGGAAAGGAGTCGAGTCGCTATCAGTGAGTACGTTTACCCACTGAATCACACAACGGACCAACCAAACCAGAGTGGTACAGTAGCTAGTACTGTAGTATTGTGTGTAGTATTCTAGTATTTGTGGTGACCTATAGCTAACACCGAGTCAGAAATGTCACACCTGCCAACGCTGGCCAATGTTTAACTCAGCTCCAGTAGAACTCTCACTAAGCTTCACTAGAGGAAGTGGAGAAAACAAATATTTTGACAATGATTGGTCAGTAACTCTACTGATCCATCAGCGACTTTACTTACCCAAACATGGTTCAGAGTCTCTATTCTATACGGGGGAAAATCTAATCAGCTGAAAAATGATTGAAGATGAATGTTGATATTTACTAGCATCTGTGTTTCTGCCTAGGCAAGACAGTCATTGAATACTTTTCTTTTGTGAACATAAGAAACTCATTCTTCTCAACCTGCAAATGATCTGTCAACCTTTCAGGCTGTTAATAACCTGAGGATCAAAGAGACACACAGTTCTTTAGTGAACACCTTCTCACCTGTTGGATTGTTTAAAAAAGATCTACCTCTATGCAATCTATGCACTCTATACATTGTCTCTATCTGTTGGACCAGAAATGCTAACTGATTTACTGAAATACCCTATAGTTGTTAATGTTGCACTTGCACCATCATGGCCAACAGTATAACACTGTACTTGTAGTGAGCTGCACCCAAGTGTGAAGGTGTCAAACTGTCCATCTGGAGCAGTGTGTTAGGTAAAAAGAGGACACTGGTGTAAATGTGTCAAACTGTCCATCTGTAGCAGTGTGTTGGGTAGAACCATATGAAATCAGTTTTATTTTTTTCCAAATTCTTGTTATTTTTCCCCAAATTCAGTTTTTTCCATTTAAATTTTAATTTAGGCGTTATATTAGGAGTGATATTTTTCCTTTTTTTGATGACTTGGCTCTCTCAGACAGACTCTTCGACATGTTTTTCAAGGTGAAAACTAAGTTGTGACGTGCATTAAGGGTCCCATGCAAGACCGACCCCCCTCTCAAAACACCCCAATCGAAAACTGAATCATTTCTCTCTAGGCCTATTTTACAATTGTGAAATCATTTAGGTTACTACGATCATTAGATCTACTTCTTATTTTGATAATTAGGCCTAGGCTACTTTGATCAATTTCAGCCAAATTATGGACATTTCTGCAATATTCCAAGTTTTACAGTTGATCCCATTTTTATTACCAAATTCCATGATTCCGTCCGTTTTTTCCGTTTTGCGGAAATCATGTGTGATTTAGTGCTTTACATGATTTAGTGCTTTACATGCCCCATCAAAGTCACTGCCAAAACATAAATGTTACACTATTTACAAGTAAAGGCCTACTGTAAATAACCATGTTACACTAACATAACAACCATGTTACACTATTTACAAGTAAGATATCCAAACTCTATTCTCATATCTAGTCCATATCTAGTCTTGTATCACACTATTGATATAAAATAAATGATATATTTCCCAGCCCTACACTATACCCTTTGCTGGTGTAACACTGTAAGTTTCCCCACTGTGGGATTAATAAAGGATCATCTTATCTTATTGTCACGATCAGATACAAAACCTGGACCCAAATGCACGACTCAAGAGACAAGTTTCCAAAGTAAAAAGTCTTTACTCAAAACAAAAATCCAACAAACAAAACAGGCAAAATTCCAAAGGTGTAACTGAGGCAGAAAATACAGATCAAGGTCAAAATACGAATGCTATGGAGCTGAGCTGTTTCTGGGTGGATGGCAATTACAATCTGGCAGAGAGCTGGTGGAATGGACATGAAGATATACTAGGGCGCTGATTAGGGAATGAGGAGCAGGTGAGTGGGGATGATTGGCACACAGGTTAAACTACTGAGGGAAGACAGGCAGGTGGGAGTGGCTGGGTCTGGAATGACAGCAGAGTTATGACACTAATAACAGAGTATGAACAATAAGACTGAATGAATGAGGAATGAATAACTGAATGCAAAATAGTAACATAATAAAGAATGATACTACAAAACTATGACACTTAACTTTTATGCCTTCAAGAACCTTTCAAAGTGTGTATACAAACCGGATGTGTGTAGACTAGAGCAATAGAGATCAGTGTTGGGAACGTTACTTTAAAAAAGTAATTAGTTATAGTTACTCACTACTTGTTCCAAAAAGTAACTGAGTTAGTAACTGAATTACTCTATAATAAAAGTAACTAGTTACCAGGGAAAGTAACTATTTGCGTTATCTCCACCTTGAAAATGCCAAATTTTCATGGATTGCTGCAAACCTGAGGGTACCCTCACGGGCCCCTCGGGCCGACCAAAACGGGCCGAGGCCGGGCTTGTTTTTTATTTATTTTTAATTAATAGGTCTGGGGTCGGGCCGTTTCAATAATTCAATTAAATAATGTTGTATTAGCGTACTCGCTTGATTTTACACAGCGGAGCAGTCAGACAAAGAGGAGGAGAGGTGCACAGACACTCCCATAGCCACACACAGACCCTGTCCGTCCATGTACAGCGAGCGGACAGCTCCCGAACACAGAGAGAGAGAGAGAGAGTCAGAGAGACAGACAGAGAGAGGCTGCGCAGGACGGCCGCGCGGCGACGCAGCACGCGGAACAGAGAGGGAGAGAGATGTGTCATTATATCGTAATATTGGCTTCGGGCCTCGCAACGGGCTGGATCGGGCACGGGTCTGCATGTCACGGGCCGGGGAGGGCTCGGGCCGAAATTTCAGCCCCACGCAGCTCTCTACTCCGGACTCGCCATTTCTGCTGCTTCCTCGAATCTGTTTGGTGTGTCTGTGTGTGTGTGTCGCCCGTGTCCTGACTCCTGGCTCGTGTGTAACACTGGCTCCGATTGGCTACCATGAAACACATGACTCTGCCTTAGCCAATCATAATCGTTTATCTCGTTATAACCCACCCGGTCTCCTCACTTGACAACACTAGTGTAGGCTACGGGTAGTTTACTCAATCATTTCATAGTAACGCACCGCATTTAGCGTTCAGTAACGATAACGGCGTTGTAACGACGGAAACAGTAATTAGTTAGATTACCCCGTTACTGAAAAAATAACGGCGTTACCTAACGCCGTTCTTTTAAACGCCGTTATTCCAAACACTGATAGAGATAGATATCTACCATAAAACAACTGTTTTTTAAATATTTGTACATACTCAACAACGCTACAAGGTACAGTGCGTCCTCCCAAGGTGTGTGTGTTTGCTAGGACTCTGACCCAGGAGACCTCTGTGCTGAAGTGGTGGCACTACAACACCACCATGATACACACACACACACACACACACACACACACACACACACACACACACACACACACACACAGCTGTAATATTTGATTACTATCCGAGTGAGCTAGTTCAATCACTGTGGTTTACAATCAAATCGATACAGCATAGTATTGCGATATTTTGTGGGCAATATATCGTATCGTATCAAATGCCAAGTATCGTGATATTTTATTATACAAATTTACAAAATGTCAAGTGCATGCAAACGTCTGCTTAACAATCCCATTTTGCAGCAAATAAAAATGATTGAAGTGAGATGAACAGACTATAAACTTTATCTCATTAGATAAAACAAATGTTGACAAAGTTTTTTTCCTTTGGGGACATAATTTGCAGTTGAAAAAAGGTAATAAATCACAATATCGCAATACTAGCATATCGCAATACTATCGTATTGTGACTTTGACTTAAGTATCATGATAATAATAATAGACACACCAACTGATTCAATTTCATAATAGTAGACACCAGCTGATTCAATTTAAAGTTGCTCATCGTCTTCATTATTCTAAGCATAAGTTGCACAAGTTCTTCCCCTCTGTCTGACCACTGTGTGACAGGTGTCAGGTGTCAGAGGGCACTCTGTCTCATGCCTTCTGGTTCTGCCCTTCACTGACGGGATTCTGGGCCAAGATATTTGACTGGTACTCTAAGGCCTACAAAATAACTCTTCAGCCGGAGGCAGAACTCGCAATCTTCGGCTGCTCGGAGACCTCTCTGGGCTTCCCTACAGCTGTGCAACAGTCTCTGATACTGGGGACAACTGTTGCCAAAAATCTAATTCTGAAAGAATGGAAGTCCCCCTCTTCACCTTCTTTCCAAATGTGGTTGACGGACATGATCTCTGTTATAAGGATGGAGAGGCTCAAATCTCTGAGAACCAACTCACTTAAAAAGTTTCTAACTATTTGGGACCTGTTTCTAGCCTACCTCGACGAGGTTGGTTGACTTGCCTAGCTGGTTCCTGTTGGATGAATTGCGTGGGACCCCATGCGTGACATCTCTTACAAGTACATAAGCACCCTATATGGATGGTAGCAGCACATTATAATAACTGTCAACATTATATATGTATGTTTTTCTTTCTTTTACTTTCCTGTGTCTGATTTTTTGATTTGATTGATTTGATTGATTTTGCACTGTAAAGACAATACATGCCAAGTGTATTTCACCTGGAGGGGAAATTAATAAAATACAATACATATCAGTGCTTGGAGAGGTAAGAAACCCTGGAAGGGCTTATCGAGAACCTCACCAAGTAGAAAATATATATATATATATATATATATTTCTAAAAAATATATATATTATAACCAAGGAGATAGTACAAGTAATAATACATAGATAGTACAAAATAAAAAATAAAATAAAACAAAATAAACAAACTTATTTGAGCAATACATCAAAAGAAATAAAAATTACAATGGCAACAGAATTTTTTTTTTTAGCACAATTCCATTGAGGACAGATGTTCTTTTAGTTTTCTTTTGTAGACTGGTAGGGAGGGTGAGCTGTCCCCAGGTGGATGTAGTTGTTCCATAAGATAACACCTTTGTATTTGATGGATAACTGCCCTCTGGTGGTACGACAAAGTGGAAGATGCAGGAACTTAGATTGTCTAGTAGATCTGGAGTGAATGTTTGAATTTTTAAGAAAATAATGTTGAAAATAATATGGAAGTGTGTGACCCTGATACTGAACCTTGAAAAGAAAAGTACATGTTTCCACAATGTTTATGTTATAAACAGTCAATATTTTTAATTTAGAAAATAAGGGGGCAGATGTGACTGTGGACTTGGAACTAGTGGCTATTCTAATAAAACGTTTCTGAATTAAATTTTAACTTTATGTAGGTATGTAGGATAAGTGCTGGCCCATACAATATTGCAATAAGTTAGGTATGGATATACAAGACTATAATATAACATTAATATGCCAGATCTGTTGAGGTATTTGTGGACTTTTCTGATAATTCCCACAGATTTAGACATTTTTTTTTACACCAAATCAATGTGTTCTTTCCAGGAGCATTTTTCGTCAACAATTACCCCCAAGAAGCGAGTGGAATATACTCTTTGGATTTCTATTCCTTCAATAAATACTTTAGCATCATCAAATTTCTTCCTGCCAGCAAAGATTATATAATTAGTTTTCTTTACGTTTAAAGACAATTTGTTTAATTGAAACCATTTTGAATAGGCAAGGAGTCCAGAGTTAGCTTCAGTAATGAGGGTTTTAAAGTGCTTATGGGAAAGAGCTTGTTCTGAGCTTGTTTGTTTGTTTTGTTCAAATTTAAAATAAAAAACATGTAAAAAAAAGTATCATGTCAATATCGTATCATGGGGCATCTGGTGATTCCCACTCCTAATACGAGGGATCAGCCGAGCAGCAGCATTTTGGTAAACAAACCGGGTCACTGGGTGGCAACAGCAATGGAACCCTATGGAGCCTGAGATTTGGGAGGCTTGAATGTCTGACTCTAGCCAGCTGACTCTGTTTACATTTTAAAAACTGTGACAGTTCACACAACTTTAACACGACATGCATCAAACTCTTGAGCTAATTCTGCTCTCACTCAGAATGTCAAAATATAAGCGATGTGATGTATAGTTTTTGAGATATTAACGTTTGTCCACATTTCTGGGTGGCAAGTGACGTCACGCTGATTCATCCTATAGCTGACATAAAGATAAAGAAACTCACTCGACAGTTAGCTGTATCTTACAAGTACCCAGATAGCCTGTGTATGTCTATGAGCCCTTGATCATTAGCTAATAAGAATAAAAATGATGTATTCATTTGACAAAGGATAAGTAACCAGGTGATCTCTTCTTGGAATGCTGTCATGCATGCAAGAGAGCATGTCGGTGGTAGAATGCATTGTGTGAACAAGATGGTCTGCATGCCATCTACTGCAGCCAGAGTGGAAGTCCACACTGCTCAGAGAGAGAGAGGGAGAGAGAGAGAGACAGAGAGAGAGAGAGAGAGAGAGAGAAGTGTGTGTGTGTGTGTGTGTGTGTGTGTGTGTGTGTGTGTGTGTGTGTGTGTGTGTGTTCAGTTCCACTGGGCTATTTGCATATGGGCTGATTTGACGGTGGCTTAGGGTAAGGCCAAACTAGGCCAACATTTAACTTAACAGCATACATCTCTGAAGCAATAGGATAAGATAAGATAAGAATACTTTAATGTCCTTGTAGGAAAATTTGTTCTGTACGACCCCGTCTTGCAGTTGCACAGAAGAGAAAATCATAGGTACTGTAATAGGCTACATAGGCTAGGCTACACAGTTTACAGCAGTGATACTCAACCTGAGAGACTCTAGAGCTGTGATTCCCACCCATAGGTACGCGTCCCCCTAGTGGTACTTGAGAGCTAGCCTGGGTAAACCCATCCCCCACGTGACCTGCTCTCAGACCTGTTCTCAGTCACTAGTGACTGGGAACTGAGAGAGCAGGTCACGTGGGGGCTGGGTTTACCTAGGCTACTTGAGAGCAGCTTGCACAGGGTACATGGAAAGATTTGGGATTGCAATTTATTTCCAAAATTATAAAAAAAAATATATTCAAAGCCCATTGTTAAAATGGTTTGTGCATGACGCAACTAGCACCCCCGGCAGGTGTTAATTGTTACCCTACTCTGTGAAGAGGTTAACTAGCTAGCAGACGGATAAGTGGCTCAAACGTCCAGTTGCTATCACTCCGGAAGAGGCCAAGCCCAAACACCGGCAGCTCAGTAAAAAATACATTTTGTATGGATTTATTTGTATGTCTGCGGATCCATCGCTGCCACATTGTTTTCTTTGCGGAGCAAAGAATGTGCATGAGTGATGGGGTACTATTGGCAAAACAGCTCAAGGGGTACATAAGACAAAAAAGGTTGGGAACCACTCCTCTAGAGCCACATGTGGCTCCTTTATGGGTAGTTGTGGCTCTTTTACTTCCTACTTTAAATAAATAAATAAATAAATAAATAAATAAATAAATAAATAAATAAATGGGAGGAAAGGGACTTTTTTGGATTGTGGCTCTTACAAAGATTTTTTTTGTCAATGTGGATCCTGTGTAGGGCAAGGTTGCGTACCACTGCTTTACACATCACGCACACACAGTAACATATTGCACAACCCTCATGGTCAACATCTACATGATGTTAGTGTTGAGAAGCTTAATGGACATAGGCAGGAATTAATGTTTTTTTTAATCAGTTTTTTCACATTATATCACAGGTCCAACAGAAAAATAAAACTCAAACAAATCTTACCATTTAAATAATATCAGTCTCCTGGCCAGGAGAAAGCAGAAGGCCAACATGCTAATTTCCCACCTACTAACTAAGTTGGACGTCCAGAGGTGCCACACCAAACAGTGCAATGAATGGAGACGGCTCTACAACTTTCTCAAATATCTTGGAAAAGGTCTCAAAGATGTTTTGCGAGAATGTGTGAAGCTTCAGACATGTCCAAAACATAATATAATGCAACATAGTAGCCAGAGCCTGTCTGCAGCGATCACATGTGGGATCTATGTCGGCATTGATCTTACAGGCAATGCACACCAGATATGTTACGGTTGCTTTGTGGATCCGGTAAAACTGCCGGATCGACTCTCGCCCATGTTAATAGATGGGTGATGCATGCGGTACGGAAAAATGACGCAGCTGTTCTATTTTTGTCGGAGTGTTGGTCTGTTCGCAGCCGTACCGGAGCCGTACCGCATCTGTTCCGGAGACGGTGTACATTAACCCTTAGAAAGTCTGGCTTTAGTCCAGTGCAGACGATGTACAATCTTCAATTAGATAACAGCATGCCTAAGACATATAGAGGAGGAAAAAATACCCTTAATTATTTTGTGCCAAGTGTCTTCTGAGATTGATTCCTCTAAATCTGTTTCCCATTTATTTTTTAAGGTCAAAATGCATCAAATTGTATGAGTTGAGTACTTCATAAATTATGCTTATAGCCCGCTTTTTGACCAATTTACAGATTGAGTCTCAGTTAACATATAAGTGGGATGACATGATGGATATTGGATAACAGTCTGAGTTTGAGATTACAAAGTCCCAGAGCTGCAAGTACTTATAAAAGTGTGATCTAGGAATATCACATTTCTGCGCTAACTGTTCAAAGGAGGCGAAATTGCCACACCCCTTTAGACCAGATACTGAAAGCCTCATCCATCACTGATGGGATAAACAAGTGTTGTTTTGTAATTGGGGCATGTGATAAGAAGAATCTCCTAATAAACTGATTCCAGATTTTGATTGAGTGTACAATAACCAGGTAACATCGAAGTTAAGCTAGAAATGGGCTGTGTGAATGGCAATTTAGCACACAATAAGGCTGCTAGAGAGGTGGACCCAACAGACAGTCCAGAGTTATCCAGTCAGGGACAGTGTTATCGTCCATCATCCAAATATAATAATGCTCTTATGTTGGCCGCCCAGTAATAATACATACAATTTGGGAGCGCCATTCCTCCCATTGTACGAGGCCTCTGCAGTATACCTTCTTGATTCTGGGTGTTTTTTTGTTCCAAATAAAAGTTGATAGACTACCTGATTACCTGATTATTTCGTTTGGAAAATAAAGATTTTGTTACAAAGACCGGAAGACACTGGAATATATACAAGAATTTAGGCAGTACGTTCATCTTTACCGTATTAATTCTTCCACCTAGAGAAAGAGGAAGCGGGTCCCAACGCTCAATATCCCTCCTCAGATTAGTTAATACAAGTTGGTAGTTGGCTGCATATAAATGTTTATGGTTGTGTGTAGGAATGAATGTTTATAACGGTTCGATCATAAAGATACATTCCTGTTGAGCCCCCAGTCCGAGGGAGTGCCTACAAACTCCCGTAAAGAGCCGTTAACCAATGCCACAGTCGTTTACTGACGACAATCCCCCACTTTCATAACAGTCTGTACCAGACGAGCGCTCTGTGATTTCAACTGTACCGTCAATTTACCATACCACAACCACACTGTAATATCTTATACTCTCTAGTCTCTAATACTGCATGGTAAAATAGTAACATGAACTTCTGCTCGACTCCATAAACTCTAAGTCTATGTAAAAAAATGCATCTAATGTTGAAGTCTAGAACAGAGACTTTCAACATGGACCCTCCCAGTTGAATATATCAGAGATTTTCTATATGACTAAAGATACGGCACCGCAGGCTCCGCCAATAGTAAGAAATGGTACTAGCATAGCATAGCAAGTCTCCTAAATGGTCACCTCTCCATGAAGTGTTGTGGCAGAGAGTCTGGTGACGCAGGGTTTAGTGCTGATCTAGCAAGCTAACTTGAGCTAGAGATCGTGAGTTCCCAAACTCCACACAAACCACACATATAAACACAAAGCTGCCCCTTGTTAGGTCAATATAGTTGTAACTAAGATATTTGATTTAAAAAATAATTTTTCCAACCACAGATTTAGCTACGGTAATATATCAACGAACTCTCGTGAGAAACCAAATCTCGCGAGTTTGTTGCTGAGACTGAGACAGGTCTTGAACAAATTAAATGTTCTCCTGATCTGTCTGTCTGAAAAATACCATTTTAATGTCAGAATGTTCAGAAGATATGTGGCTCGGAAAATGGGCAGAATATTTACTTTGATGACTATGGGGGCGAAAGAATCTGTCATAATCTGAGATCACGTTCACTTCTCCCATTGACTCCAATAGACTCAGACCTGCTGAAAGTCTCCTAAGTGGGCGTGTCCATGGAAAACCATGGACAAAACCTACGTGACACGAACACAGGAAGTGACTTGAAGTTGAAGTGTCTTGCTTTGATATCCCATTGTCTTTGATTATATCAATATGAACCCGTCCCCGAGGTACTTCTAAGAGCAGACCTGAGTGATGGATACATTGTGGATAACCACCGGCCTAAGGTCACTCACTGCGTTCGGGTCAAACACCAGCTCCTCAGTCTTCTTCACCTTCAGCAGCACAAGATGGTCAGTGTCACACCATTGCACAAATCTCTCACAGTGGTAAGCTGAGGAAGTGCTGTCTCTGTGCATTAGGCCAAGGACGGCTGCTGAGAATTTAATTTAATTTAATTTAATGATATAGTTCTCAGGGTGGATTCTTATACAGATGTGCAGCATTATCTTCCAGCCCAAACACACACCTCCCAACACCTCCCATTCCCTCCCAGGCTCGCAAAAACCTCAGTGGATATTGAGTGGATTCCCGCTGGGTCATTCTCAGGTCATAGATTCATGAGAAAACTGCTCTTAGTGATATGAATCTATATCTGTCTTGGCTCTGGCCCTACAAAGAAATGCTCCAAGACAGAGAGTGCAGTGCACACTTCCCTGAATACACCAGTGGACTGAACAGACCACTCCACATTCCGCCCTATCCTTTGGCCTACCTAGAATGCATTAGTGGCCATCAGTAGCTTTATGTGGCAGCATGGCTGTAGGGCAGAAAGAGTATTTTGTTGTAAGAGCCACTTGAAGAAGAGAGTGAACATGGTGGGATGGAGATTGAATAGATATCTGGGTATATAGGCAAGTGAGTCAAAGACCTTCAGCCATGCTTGCAAAGGAGGGGAGGGGGCATTCTTGAAACACACCACATTGTTTTTATTGCACACACACACACACACACACACACACACACACACACACACACACACACACACACACACACACACACACACACACACACACACACACACACACACACACACGTGTGTCCTGTATGGCTGCATACGCGAGGAGCCTGTTGCCAAGGGCAAACGGCCACTGAGGTCGACTCAAACATATGGAACGGAAACAGCTGAGGCACAATGGAGAACACAGCAGCACTAGTGTACATAGCTTTTCTGACAGCTCATTAGGGCTGGGCGATATGGAGAAAAACAAATATCACAATATTTTCGGCCGCAATACCTCAATATTGATATTCTAACACTGTTGTAGGGATGACTTTGGTGCTTGCACTAAATATTTACATGATGAGACTTTTGATAAATAATACGTGGGTAAAGGCAAATAATAGAACTGGTAAGTTCAGAAAATTAAATCACTTTCCTGTAATGTAAGACAACACAAGTTATGCTATATCACGATATTATACAATATCCAAAATCTATAATATCTAGTCTCATGTCATGATATTGATGTATCTTATGTTGCCCAGCCCTTTTTATTACAAGCCTAATTCTGTGAGTCTTTAGTAGGGGTGTCACGATACACTCAGTTCACGATACGATACGTATCACGATACTGGGTTCACGATAACGATACGATACGATACGATTTTAACAATATTTTTTTAAACTTGAATAATGACAATATATGACTGGAAAAGTAGTATTTTATTTGAAATGCACAAATACAAAACATGCTGTTGTGGGAAATTGTTATTACAATAACAACTAGAAAAAACATGAGATTGGAGATAAGGCTTATCTTGAAATAGAATGAGTTACACCGTCACTTAGATTTACTTTGAACTAAAAGGTTTCTCAGCAGTATAAATTCTCATTATGCATCTTCAGTTTCTCTTCAAACTCAAACAACAAGACTTTTCTTAGTCTATTTTTTATGCATCTTCAGTTTTTCCTGTCAAGTAAACAGTTTTGCCAGAAACTCAATTGAATGGTTTCTCTCCTGTATAACTTCTCATGTGTCTCTTCAGAGACTTGTTCAACTGAACTACTTTCCACACATTGAACTTCAACAAACAAAGACGTTTCTTTGTCTACTTTTGGAAAAAAAAAAAAAAAAAAAAAAAAAAAAAAAAAAAAAAAAAAAAAAAAAAATTCACGATATGAGATTTCATCTCAACGATACATATCGTGACGTTTTACTATCGCGAAATTTCGTGGGACGATATATTGTGACACCCCTAGTCTTTAGTGTGCCTATGGTAAACACGTATCTTATATATATATATATATATTAAAAGGGAGCAAGTGGTCATTGGGCATTGTTTGTTTCAATTAAATTGTGCCTGGCCACAGCGATTCAGGGATAAAGAGCACCTGTGCAGGTGACCTGACGGAGCCAGATTTTTTAATTAATTGATTGCCCTAATTACCTAATGACGTGATGTCATCAGTGATGATGTCATCAGTTATGTCAGTCACCCATGATGATGTCATCAGTGATGTCATAGAGCAGGCGAGGCCACGTAGAGGGCGAGCTGCGTATGCAACGGCGCAGGGGGCGAGCTGCAGGGGGGGGGGGGGGGGGGGGGCGAGGCAGCGAGCCTAGGAATCGAACACGCGACGCGAGATTGCTAGTTGATTCTAAAGCCCATACAATAAGAGTCAGTGGAGCCAAGTTGATCTGATCATAAATATCTGTTTTGAAATGAAAGCGAAAGGGCAGATTGTGAAGATGTCAACAAGGAAGGAATCAAAAGAAGCTTGTGGAGGTAAAAGAAAACACACCTCGTCACATGAGTGATTCCTGATATACCTGTTCAGGTTTTTATCAGACTGGTTTTCAGATGCCCACGCAGGCTAGTTCAAGGCAGTGAGTGGTTAAAAAAAAAAAATACATCCTCCAATCAATAGTCACCATACGGCATCACTACCACAATAAACAGAAAGCAGGTGTATTTTCAGAAACACATTGCTTTCCAATCCTCATTTTGCTACACCAGTTTCATATGAACTAGCCTATGATGTATTTTGAATTTACATCTGGTAGATTAGATAAATATCAGAATGAAATGTGGTGGGTACAATATCCTGCAATAAGGTAAACAGAGGTGAGTTTACCTTCAGCTACCCCCCAGATTTAAGAGCAATAATCACATCTCTACTGATTGGTTATTGTATCATAGTTTTAAACAGCATAATGTTATGGAATGACCTTAACAGAGATTTCTCCATTTGGACAGAGTGGTATTTACAAAACAATGGCATGTGAGGGGGGGGGGGGGCGCCTCTAGGGCTATTTCTTGGTAATGATGTGTGTGCTGGACTGTGTTGGACTGAAACAGGTTTCTGGTTGTATAGGTTATTTGGCAAGTCCATCTATGCCTAATGTTTTTGTAGGTAACGTTAGCGTTAAAATGCGCTTGCGTCAGACGACTAGGGAGTCGTTTTCAACCAGCGAGGAAATGATAGCCTACGAAAATAACTTAGGCGCATCATCATTAGATCACATTTCAGAAATCCTGGAATACTTAAACGTGCTATTCCACGAAATATCTCGCTGGGGGTTTACACCAAAATCAAAATGCGATATGAACAGCACATGCGAGACTAGCCCTCGCCGCATTGCCTGGCCAGCTGCTATTGCAATGCTGTGTGAAAATAACACTGTCCACCACTAGTCTGCTCGTCTTTCTGTCTACAGCCATGCATGTGGAAAAAGAAAGAAAGAAACCCCCAATCGTCAAAATATAAGAATACGGCTAGACTTACCTTAAGACGTTCATTAAGACGCGCCTGGCTCTCAACTGGTTATGGTTTGGATGGTCGGTCGAAAGCCATATGAGTCCATGCAAGCTCTGCTAGCCCAAGCCATGTTGAGTCATTTTTGGATAAACAAGACAGCCCGCCGCCGCCTCCACCTAAACACACATGCTTGCAGGGAACGGGCTGGAGCCCCGTGCACCGTTTGCAGTGTTTACTAATAACCGCATCCAACGCAACACACGCATAATTGCAGCGGTACGGATCACGCAGCTCGACGCTCGATTATGAGATGAATGATGGAGAGGGGTAACTGTAGGTCAGCGCTGAGCTCTCTCTCTGTCTGTCTGTCTCTCCCCTCTCTCTCGCTCACTATTGACTATAGGGACCCATAGAGATCGAATTGCAGCTGAATTCTTAAAGACACACACACACACACACACACACACACACACACACACACACACACACACACACACACACACACACACACACACACACACACACACACACACACACACACACACACACACACACACACACACACACACACACACACACACACACACACACAGTGGTCTGCTCAGGCAAGAGTCAATTGTGCCTATTTATAGCCACAAGGCTAGTCTTGTTGAACTGCTCCAGGATAAATCAGGCAAAAAGCAAACTGCAGCCAAGTCCCACTAGTCTTCTAAATGAATAATATAAGAACTAATTGGGCTTTTAATCTATAGCTACATTAACTTTGATCATCAACCCATTTGTACATGTTGTCTAGCCTGTGTGAATATTTGCCACAAATAGTCACTACACTGTTCTTGGCCTTGGGATTAATCATTTGTCCAAAGGGACCTGATAAGGATGAATGTGTAAAATGTATGGAAGATGGAGTTGGGAGATACTTCCTGAAATGTCCTGGCTATTCAGTGAAATGTTTTATTGGCTTGACATAAAAATGAAAAATCTCAAACAAAACATTGTGAGTTGGTGAGTTTTGCCTGGTTTATTGTTTATTAAAAAAATGATGGTATATATAGGTAGATAGGCTGCGTAGGCACTACCAGCCATCTGTAAACTCTCATGGATTTGGGGATTCTCCAGATGGATGAGAAGCTTCATTGTTATGCCACAGTGTGTAGACTCTATGGAATAATGATTCCACTATAGGCTTTTGACATTGGTATTTGTGACATCACACAATCAATCAACAGTGGACTCACCATTGACAAAGACAATCTGAACGTTGTCTCATCCTCAAATCAGAATTCATCCCAACCCCCAGTATACCCTTTACCACTTTACCACTGTTGGAAATCATTAACTCAGAAATATGCAAGGACAGGTTGACAAAGTTTCTGAGAATCACCACATGTCCAACAGACTCAACAAACATCCATAGGGTTATGAGCAGAGACAGTGCAAACAGTCTGTAGGAAAGGCCCTCTCATACCGACTGATGAGACCATGCCTGGGAACACCCGGATTCAAGCCAGCAACGCAATGATGATGTCACTGCAGTGTGTCATCATGGCAGGTGCACCTGTGATGTCATAGTTGTGAGGATGTCATTGATGATGTCAGAGTTGCTCCTGTGATGTCATCGGTGATGTCAGAGTTTCTCCTGTGTTGTCACCGATGATGTCATACATCCCAAGTATAAAGAAGCATACTCTCTCTGCCCACTAGCTCCACTCTCCCACCATCTCTCTCCCCGATTCTCTGTTCCACTGCCACGTACTTAACCTGCTGCCTTACTTCTTCTACCTGTGATACTTCAATAAAGCTTGAAAGACATCTCCGTGGTTCTGATCGATCACCTGTGGCGAGTTCCGACCTAAATAATCCAGCATAAAAGTAAGCGGAAGCTATACAACTTCCCTACACACTTATTACTGAACAAGCTGTACATGTGTACTGGTGTACATTTGATGAAATTCCTTTGGTCAGGATTCAAGGACATTCTGCCAGTTAGATGCTGGAATTCTTTTTGGTGTATGTGGCTGATAAGTTTGTGTAGCTGCGTTAGCCTTCAGAGGTAGATCATGTCAGCAAATGTAAATGTCAGCAAAATGCCTCCTTACATGACCTTAAAACAGCTCATCACACCACACCTTAATCATGTGTTTTCTTTATGTATCACATCATGATCATAAAGATACCAAGAAACCTACTGACATTACAGGGACCCGGTGACATCACAGTTTATGTAGGCTACAGTACGAGACTCACTAGGAAAACTTCATTCAACAAAGCTGTTTAAAATGTTTGTGGAATGTGACTTGGTAATATTTCCTTTTGAGTCTTGCACACCTGCAGAAATCAAAAATACAGTTTAAGCTGTATATAAAAAGCAATAGGCCTACAACAATGAAAACAAGATAAAACAATAAAGCAATAAACAATGTAGGTCCTACATAATTTGTAAATGTGCATTTAATTCACTTACAGTCTGCAGAAGGGAAGTGTGTAAAAACACATGTGCATTTATTATTTGTTCACTGTATCACTATACATCATTAGAACAACAAATTATAAAAAGTGTGCAGGAGAGCCCATGGTATATAGGATTTCATCACCAGTGTAAAACAAACATTAAATATGATGAAAAAACTGTTATTTATAGGCTATATAACTTTAAATGGGTCAAGAATATACCATTGTGGAATTATTTGGATCCCCATTAGTTGAAAGCATAGGCTACTGTCCAGAGAAAGTTCCCTCTGCTGGACCAGTGGTGGAACTAAATGGGGCCATAGTTTGTCAAATAAAAAGTCAGAGGAAATACAATTGATCAAAGGTTAGCATGAAAATATTTGACAAACCCATAAACATAGTCCACCGGCACCTACTACGACCATATCGGAAAGATTTAGGTTAGCTTAGTCTATCAACAACATGGACTGGCGGGAGAATGTCACTTATGCGACTAGTTGTGCCCATTCTTTTATGATTTATAACTTATAGTGCCACAGTTTTATCACAAACTGCACTTTCTTGACTTGCAAAGTTATCGTACCACGTGGCACAATTCAAACGGGATCATCAAAGAGTCACGTCTCTCTCCATTCACCACCACTATTCATATTTTTTCAGACGCTGGTACGCTGAGAGAGGCAGGAAGTGACGTTTACTTTGGCTCTCGATTTTACAACGAATTTCAACGTAACTAGTCTGGGCACCTTCCACCCCGCTTTTTGTCATGGGGGCGTAAACCCCGGACCCAGAATTAACACCGGATGGCAATGCGCCTAACAACGTCTTTGTTGCCGTTAGCTTGACGCGGTGATGTTACCTAAACTAGCGTCTGATCAAAACAAAGCTAGCGTTACATAAAACAAAACGTTTATGCAATATGGCATCTCCGCCACCACCGCCTGACACACCGGTCAAAACGGTGAAAGAGGATTCTGATACTTGGGTCAAATTGTCAAGTTAACGTGAAAGTTGACGAGCTAGAAACGCTGCCATCCGGTCTAGGGCGGGCTCTAGGCGGGAACCAGTAGGGTGACAAAATCAATTGTGGGCGGGAGCCAGGCTCTTTCTCGCCGAGAAGAGCCTGGTGACGCGAGGTTAAACGTAACAGCCACTGACAGCCGTGACAGCGAATCAGAATGAAGTAAAAGGCTAGTCGAGGTCGACAGTGGGAGAAGAAGCTGAAGCATTGAAGCTGAGAATTCTGTTACTGTCATGTGTGTTCCCACTGACTTCGGACCAACCAATAGCTACTTGTCTGCACAGCATATAAATAGGTCCCGGTGTGTCTATGAAAGTGAGTAAGGGTGTCATCTTTAATCTAGAAGACTACTTCTATTTACCGTAGAGTCGACTCGTATTGCTATGCTCGAACACACCGAGGAACGTAATTTGAATTGACAAGTTGCACAATTGTTTACATTTTCCAATCACAGCGTTATAGTCGCAATGCACCATGGGTCAGATATGCAAGACGAGGTAGGCGTGTCAAAACAAAAATCTTGCTCTACATTTATTCGCCTGTAAATAAATTGTAGACGCATCAGAGCAGGTGGTGATTCATTATCATTCGTACAATTAATAAATCCATCCTGCTGACAGAAGACTAGTCAAATTGCGCAGTGTGCGCCGGGTAGGGTACGCTGTATAAACTGACAGAGAAATATCAATCATTGGAGCCCACAACGATCGGACCAGTCAGAACAGCAAGTCAAACTGAGGTTTATCCCCTCCTCAAAATAGGCTAGGATCTTCACATCTAGGTTCATAATAAAATGAGTTGTTGTGATGCTGAATGGTCGCTGTCCAGCTGTACCGACTTCTACCACATGGAGGAGCCATATGCCTATGTTCTTTGGCCTAACTGGAAGGTTTGGGATGGATAAATCCATAGGAGATCGTTTTAATGCATTATTAGATACATTATATCCCTGTAAATCCATGGTGATATAGATTGTTCTCTTTTTCAATTCTATTCTGGTTGTTGGTTGTCATTCTAGCCATCTAATCAGTGAATATTTTATGCCAGGTGAATGCACTGCAATTAAATAAAGATTACATAATTAAATAGTTGGGAGGGTAGAAAACATGACAGAAGACTGGTCACTGTTGAACAGTGGCTGTTCTATTAAGTGCTGTATGGTTTCTGAGAAAAACTTGCTAATCATTTAATAAGAATGCAAAGTGTCTGAGACTGTGTGTGAGTGAGCTATACATACCACAGCTATGCCATTTTACGTGTGATCGGGCTGAATCTTTCACGAAGTGTAAAGAGCACCCCTGGGGGTGACCTAACCAAGCTGGATTCTTTAATTAGGTAATTAGCGCCAATTAACTGCCATAATTACCTAATGATTGCCCTAATTACCTAATGATGTGATGTCACTCAAGCAATGATGACATTGACATCATCTGGTGACATCAGTCAGTGATGACATCATCAGTGAGTGCTCGAGTGACATCACTGGTGAGTGTGTCCCGGAGGCTTTGGAGACCACTGTGTTCCAGACCAGGGGGGTCTAACTCCCACGGGTCCACTACTGTCTTAAATTTGATAAATATACTTCACTGCTTTAAGACACAAACACTAAATATACCGGTAAAATATATATATATTTTATTATCCATATGGAAATACAAAATTAAGGTACATGCATTGGTAATGGCATAAATATAGTGTGCTCTAAATATAAATGAGCTATTCATACAATAAAACAAAACAAAACAAAACAAAACAAAACAAAAACAACATTAATGACGATTTTGATTTGATAAACATTCCAGAAT
This sequence comes from Poromitra crassiceps, assembly GCF_964638095.1. Lineage (NCBI taxonomy): Eukaryota > Metazoa > Chordata > Actinopteri > Beryciformes > Melamphaidae > Poromitra > Poromitra crassiceps. Next base: position 80,163,376 of record NC_139624.1, read on the forward strand.
ATGACATTTGGAGAAGACGCCATAAAGCAAAGAAACCAAATATAAATACATTTTGCCACATGAACGTAATGCTTTGGTCAGAAGAACAGAACCAAGAACCAATGCCAAGAGCCAAGGAGAGAACAAATTGATGACCGGTGGCACTGTGGGCTGCCGCCCACCCTTTACAAAAAAGCATATCTTTCAAAAAATACACCAACATTACATGACTATGACATACAGCACAAAACCGGTATCACTGATCAATGTGGAATAGTCAATTTACCAAATATAATAAAGTGAAGTAGTGGTAATACAAGCAATGAGACCTAGTGGACCAAAGCAGCATATTAATCAGTTTTATATGAGTAGAAGCGATTACCGTAAGTATACCATCAATTTTGCCAGTCTGACATGTCAAAAGACCTAATCCTATGAAGCTTTTTGCCTCACAGAAACGATCACAACCATGTCTTTGTATTTGCCTTCCCCCCTACAACAGATTAGTTTGGCATTGGACAGATATACTGATACATTTAGCTCTGGGGAAATAATGGATAATAACACAAAACAATGATATGAAAGAGGCACAATAAGGATTGTGGAGCTGACAATGTATCATGATATAATCTATTACATAACTACAACTGGGAAACAAAATTTACAAATATCACAATGTTGTGCTAGCGTAACAAGTCATTGTTCTCCTTGCTCATTTAATTCCTTGTAATGGAAAGTCACAACTTTTTTGTTGTTTTGTTTAGGCCATTGTTTCACAGTTTCAGTGTCGTTTCTGATACTGTGGCTTGTAAACCCAGCGTAGCAATCGATCGAGTCGAGTTTAAACTGTGTATATCAGGGGGTTCTTGGCTTGGAGTATGTGTGTAGTGGAGTTCACTGTGGAAGAATAGCACCTTGGAGCTACATTTGTGACAAAGTCACAGTAAATAGAGGTGCATACATAAGGGCACTTCTTAGCACATATGTATATAAATACACACATGATCACATGGTGCTTGCATTATGTGCACGCACACAGTTAAGACCTGAGGATATGACAGTAACATTTCTCTCCATGATATAACTGCAATGAAATCAAGCTGAAAAAAGTGTCAAACTATAATACAATGTCCTTTCAGTTACATTTCCGCTAAAATTAAGCATTATGTACACACACTTGAAATTGTCTGTAAAAATAAAAACCATCAAATGTTAACCATAAGTCCTTACATGACACCTATTCAAAGGGGCCTATATAGTAGAGTATAGGCTCTTATATGGCATTTATCTTTTCTAAAAATAACTATTCATTCACTGTAATGTTTTCCTTAAAATGTTGATAATGACTCACCCTCATGTAAGGTCAGCAGAATATACAACTCAAAACAACTGGTCAAGTTCAGCTAGTTCAGCATTGCTATTATTCAAAGGCACCTTGGCATAAAGAAAATCCTTCTGAAAAACAAAGGAAAATGAGACTAAAAAACGAGACTCTAAAAAGTCAAAATATGAGGAGTAAGAGCTAGTCCCTGCCAGAGCCATCATCTACAAATAATTATGTGTTTACACAGTAAGGCCCTGGAAGATATAGGGGGTTCTCAACCCTTTTGGTGCTTCTGTGGATTTCAGCAAGTTAAAACATCCATGGCACACCCATGATCTAATGGTGGGGGGGGGGGGGACCTCAAAAACATTCTTATTCACATAAAGCTTTGCATGGCCCCCAAAAAGAGCTGCTGAACCAAAGACAATGTGTTGTAATAAGCGTATCTGTTTGAAAAAGAATGAAGTCAAGTAAACCTTTTTAATGTCCTTTACACTTAGGCAGAATCTGAGCTCACTCCAAGGCACACTGGTGGACCACAGCACCATTTCAGACCCCTGAACTCCTACTTTTTGATGAGAATTGACTCACTGCTCTTGCTTGGCCACAATGGAAGCAGATTGCCTAAAACGCTATAATTATCTTTTGTCTGCCTACAATTTTACCTGAACACATCGCATACAATTTACCCTGCCCATTTTGCAATAAAAAAAGGTGAAAGTGGCTGGACTGTCTCAAGGCTGCTCTCTCTATGAACCAGGAAATGAGTAAATCCCTCTGTGCAGAATGTCCATCAGAATACTTAAAAAGAATAATCCAAGCATTAAGAAGGAAAATAAAGCTTTGTAAAGCCACAAAGACAGCAATCCTTGTCCTGCAGAGTGTTGGCCGAATCCCTCCGCCGGGGCCTCATTGCTACACCATGAACTGGGTGTATCCTTCAGCGCCGGTGACAATGACGTCCATCCAGATCCTCATGGCCTCAGGAGAGGGAGCAACCATGTAGTAAACCCTGTCGTGGGTCTTTACACTGAAGGTCAGGGACGGGTTGGGACTCTGATGGAGAGAAAGGAGGGAGAGAGAGAGAGCGAGAGAGAGGGAATGCAGAATCATGAGTGCGTGATAGAAAAGAAAGAGGAAGGCAAGAACTAGAGTTGGTAGGTGGAAGATATTGAAATAAATGTCACGGCACTATCATGCATACAGTAACTCTGAGTCTCCTTTAGGCCCTGTGTCCATACAGCTTATTTTGCTGAGCTCCAGCATATTCATAGTGCACTGTGCCCAACGTCTTTTTTCAGAGCTCTCCAGTAGGGTTGGCACGATGGACGATGGCATCGACCATCGTGATTGGCCGACCCCCCATCGACCTCTGAGCCGTCTACATCGGATCATCGTGATTAATTATCTGTTCGAAATAAATTTGTGACGTTTTAATAATAAAAAATACCAAGTCCACTCACCGTGACGCGTGGGGGACGCGCCGGCGGCATTAAACGAGCGCGCCCAGTTCAGACTCAGAGAAGCCTCCCTCCCCCTCCTCCGCTCTAGTGCTTCTCTGCACTGGGAGCGCTTGTTTAATGTCGCCGGGGCGTCCCCCGCGCATGAGAAGTCAGTTATTTTGTTGCGAAAACTTTTAAGACAAAGAAGAAACTTCACGTTCTTTCCTGTTTTCAACCCAAAGTGAGTACAAGTCTTCAACTGTGAATTTAACTCGCCTGTTTCCAAAGTGAAAGTCGAAGTCGCTCACAGCAGCATCCTCAACGCTAGACGCATCAGTCTGAATGACTGATCAGTCTCGCGTTGAGGCTACAGCAGCAGCAGCTGTGTTTTTCTCTCTCAACTCTCCTCTCGTCAAATCGCTCTCATTAGGTTCAAAAGTCCACGCGAATCTAACGTTATATCAGCCAGTAATTCAGTCAGTTTACTGCCAGCTAGTTAAATTCAACACACACACGTTGTTGGTGAGGACCTGTAACGTTAACGTTTTGTTATTTGCGCCGTTCAAATTGTTGGTAGTGAGAGCCACTGCTTCATTCAGTCACCTGGCATAGTAGCCTATCGAAGCCCGCTGGTCTCCGTGAAGAGCTCAGCTGTCCAGTTGTAATGAACGCATTGCAATGAATGGCATTACCGCACCGCAGCGACTTAATAAATTATTCCCCCCACCCCCGTCAATGACGATGCCATCGTGGATCACGATGGTTCACTGTGGAATAATCACGATGGATAATTTACTGACATCGCACAAACCTACTCTCCAGTCTCCACCTTGTTGGTGCATCCGCTCCCAGGCAGCGCATCCAGCTGAAAATATCTGAACTTTTCAGAAAGGCGCTGGTGTCGAGCACTACTTTTCAGGCAACCAATCATATGGAGAAACTATCACAACAGAGACAGAAAGGCTCAAATGTGGGAGCAGATTGGCTGGACATTGAATATTTCTGGTGAGTGCAACATTACTAACTTTACGCTTAGTTCACACAGAGAACCTACGCCTTGCCTTGCCTCAACCCACGCCTACGCCTGCAGACCTTGAGCTGGGCATAAACCTATTACACGCTTTTGCGATCACACCGCACGCCTATTGCACGCTGAACCTGAGCCGAGTCACAAGCGCCTCTCCTCTCTCCCGACTGTATTTTTTCATGTGTGGTCCCGAATTATCATAGGTAAAATAAATCTGATATATTTAATGTTCTATTGATGCTGGATATGTATAACCAGGTCTGACTATAGTCGGACATTTTAGAGAGGCGATCTTGCAAGAATATGTGCTGGCACAACAACATTGTCCATCTTGCTTCTTCGGTCGCTATTCTCTCTCATGAAGATTTGTTTGCAGACAGGGAGAAAGCCCCACGTGATAGCCACCCGTCAATCTCTCTCTCTCTCTGTTCAACACTGTTGTAGTAACTCCATTTTATTTTGAAATTCAGTTGACTTTGCCATTTCCCACGGATATTGTCGCGTTTTTCTTTCATGGCTTGACAGAAAAGCCTGCCTGCACGCGCCTAGTCGGCTTGAAAATAGAACTCACGCCTAAACGATAAAATCGGCAAGGCACAGGCAAGGCGTGGGTACACGCAGGGTTCACGCTCAGGCGCCCTAAAACGGACGCCTATTTAAAAGCGTGGGTAAAGGCAAGGCATAGGCAAGGCTTGGGTCGCCGGTGTGAACCCAGCCTTAAGCAGACAATAGTGTTGTAGAACAAGCAAGGCTTTCCAATACATGTCCAGTATAACGTTACTCCATAATGCCTTTATGATTGCTGTAGTAGGCTACTACCTAAGGTAAATTCAAAGATTAGCCTACAACGTCCTATTTCTCCATCGCCACTTTGACCTTACCCATATGTTGTTGCTATGGACGGTATGGGAAAAGCGCTTCACCCAGCGCTTTTCTGAAAAGTTGAAGATTTGTCAGCTTTTGAAAGCGCTCTGCTCTGAGGGGGAAAAACGCAGGCTGCAGCGCTTTTCTGGAGCGGGTGCCTTTTATGCACTTTGCGGCCGATTCCCGTTGCTTTTAATGAGGAAACAGTGCTGGCATTGAGAATATAACGCTCAATGGACACAGCCTTTCCTTGTTAGTGCGCTGGGATACAGCGCTCCCCAGCACACTGCCAGGAAAAGACGCTATATGGACACACGCCCTTATCTCTTACACATGCACACACATACCTTATGTGCGTTCTTCAAGTGGTCGTAATACACTTCCTCAATGGCTTGGAAGTAGATGACTCCTTTCAGCTTGGCTTCATGCTTGTCTGCAGGAAAGAAAAGCACAACAATAGATAGAACACCGTAATGGCTAGGTAGGACTGAAATATCCCAGTACCAAGTAGTATTCAAACTATTGAGACTATTTACATGGTTTTGTTCACAGCCAATCTCCGCAAGCATTCTTTGATTTAAAGCAACGTGTGATTGGCCCACTACTGCAGCAGCTACAATCCATACAGTCTGTGGTGGTGAATTTGAGCGTGTACGTGACGGAGTTGCCAGTTCAGTGTGTCGAGATCCCCCCCCACAAAACAAAAGTATCCAATGAAGTACTTTATTGGTATCAGTATCACTTTGAGATAGGGATGTCACCGTGTAACCAGATAGTAAATCATATCCGTTTAGAAAAATCAATAACCGACGACCGTCTTTTTTTTGTCCTTTTAAATAACGTTTTTAAATTTTTGACAATGATTTGACTGTGTTTCGGACTCGCAATCATTCATTTCGCATAAAAAATAAACTGGTTAGAGGTGATAATGCTGCCTGTAAGCTACAGATGATAACATTAACGTTACACTAATTAATGCAGTAACGTTGCATGTAATGGACGCATGGCCCATGTGACCGCGGTGGTCACAATGTAACGTTAATAAAGTGGGCGAGACCTCACAGGGGAAACCAACGAGGGACTCACATCATCATTCCAGAAGTAGCCGCAACTGTAATGACAGCTGTAATGTTGCTGCTACTTCCGCTCTGGACCAGACAACGAGTTCCACAAAGAGGGAACAGGTTCCATGCTGCCAAAAGGTCCCGTGTACACGTTTAGAAAATGTTGTAACCGTTGACACCCCTACTTTGAGGGTACTGGTATAGTAATTTACATACTGTGTGCCCTCCGTGTGTTTCTCTGTTGTCTGAATGTGAATGTCAGTGCATGTGACACACACATGTAGTTGGCGTGTGGGTCCTACCTGCATAGTAGGAGAGCGTGCGTCGGTTGCGGTCGAAGACGAACCAGCGTTTCTTCCAGGTCTTGATCTTGCCTCCCATCTTGACCAGATAGCCTCGGCAGGTCTTCTCGGTGATGGACAGGTGGAAGCAGGTGTCTGCGCTGTGGCCTGCCGACTCGATGTGAGCCCGCAGGTCAAAATCGTCCTTTCGCACCGGCAGGTAGCGGGTTAGTGGCCGGGACTGGAGAGGAAAGAGTTAACGAGTACAGTGAGGAAGCGTTCAGATAATGAACTAAAAACAAACAAACAAAAAACAAACAGAGCAATATTTTTTTGGAAAAACAGAAATATACCCAGGAACAATGCCATTACTCTAAAAGTCTTTGAAACAGAATTTTCTTTTATGTTTATATAATTAATATAATACATAGAGTTTTACATGAATTAAAGCACATGGTAATGCACACTTGTTCTCTTTCTTCTACTGCCAAGAGGGGAAAAGATGATGAGTGTAGCTTATATACTGAATACTGACCGTACTGTCAGTAGGGTTAGTGAATACTGACCGTACTGTCAGTAGGGTTAGCGGAAAAATGAGTTGCAGAAATGAGAGGAAATGCATGTCCAAAACATGAAAAAGCTGACATCAAAATCCTGTTTGCATAACGAGATGACAATGGAGGAAAGGGGTTCAAAATCGGCTTTACTAGTAAAATATATGATGAAATGTTCCTTATCCTGTTGAGAAAAAAAATACTTTTATTCTGTACTTTTGCCACTGCTCTACTTGCCGGCTAACTACAATGACAGTCATGCAATGTGAGTGAGCCTATACAGTAGAACGACTATATCACAAACTACAGTATGTCATTTGACAGTCATATACATAGAAGTACATCTTTCTCTCTCACCTGTGCTCTCTGCTTCTCTCGCAGCTTGACCTCGCGGTCGATGAGTTTCTGTCGTCTGCTCGTCTCCTCCTGCAGCCTTTTTTCCAGATCCTCCCTTCTCCTCCTCTCCTCGTCCAAGGCATGCTTTCTCACCTCCATCTCTCGCTCCTGAGGGATGATCAAAAGCATTACAATGCATTGCAAAACACACACACACACACACACACACACACACACACACGCACACACAACTGGGCAATTGTGTCATGTTTTTTGAAAACAGCGATCCATGGCAACTTCTAAAAGATGTTATGAGGTAAGGTAGTGCCTCTGCGGTATAAGTGTGGGTGTTCATTAAAATGCCATGTCCTTGCACATGTAAAAGGGAGTCATCAATTTTTAAAGAAAAACATTTAATAGCAAGTTTTATTGTACTTTTTTGTAGCCTATTGTGTTGTTAGCGTAGTCTGGGAACCTGACAAATCTGTGCGCTCATGTTTTATTTGCTAAGGCAGATCGGTTGGGCCAATCACAACTGTTTATCTAATAAGGGGCGGGTTTGATACGATGACTGACAGAGGAGCGCCGTTGAGGCTTTTCAAAACACAATTTTCGTTGCTTTGTGCAGGTCTATCCAATTGTGTCCACAGGCAGTTTGGTGTACGCCCGTTGGTAACACCCCAGGGAGTCTCCAGACTCATTGGTCTGGCAATGTCAGGCTATTACAAGCCATGCTGACTTTTACATATTTGGCCCTTCTGTCAACAGGCTGTAAATAGTAACAATAAAAAGATCTTAAGTACTAACAGGCACGATTCTATAAAAGCTGACAGGCTGTTCGTTTGCTTAACATTTGTATTTTACACAAGATGATTCAACAGTATAATAAATTTTTTGCTCACTATCCCAATGCTTGACTGTACATTTGACTTATGATGTATGGACACATTCAGCCTTACAATAGAGTGTGTGTGTGTGTGTGTGTGTGTGTGTGTGTGTGTGTGTGTGTGTGTGTGTGTGTGTGTGTGTGTGTGTGTGTGTGTGAGTGAGAGAGAGATAGAGAGAGTGTGTGTGTGTGTGTGTGTGTGTGTATGTGTGAGAGAGAGAGAGAGAGATAGATTGTGTGTGTGTGTGTGTGTGTGTGTGTGTGTGTGTGTGTGTGTGTGTGTGTGTGTGTGTGTGTGTGTGTGTGTGTGTGTGTGAGAGTGAGAGAGGGCGCAAGAGAGTGATTTGTTAGAATATATAAATGGGTAAACATTAAAATATCATTGGGGATACACATCAGTGTTTCCCCTACCATTCTACAGGCCTGGCGGGCCCGCCAGGCCCAGGAAAAAAAAAGAAAAAAAGAAAAGAAAATCTACTCTCCCCAAAATCTCAATAAACCTTTATGGCATACTATTACTACCGGTGTTGACAGTGTTGACAGTAATAGAAGATGCCAAATCATTCAAAACAATAAGCATTTTGCTTTTAGGAGCATTGCGCCAGCGTGCAGCGCTGTTCCAAAATGTGTCAACGTGTGTCGTTGCCTGGGAAACGCACATCCCATAATACAACTGTTCGCATCGCATCCTATAATAGTATGATGATACTTGGGATGCCATTGCGAACATAGGTGCTAACAGGTTAGCTAAAAGTTTAGCGTCACCAGCGACGGCCCCCACCGTTGTGGTCGGGGTACGTTTCGAAATCCCTCCAGGCCTGAAATTTTGTGCACATGTGTATGCATGTACTGTGTGTGTGTGTGTGTGTGTGTTAGTCACCTTGTGTTCAATGAGGCGGTGCTTCTCAGCCTGGGCTTCTCTCAGCAGACGCTCCATCTCCTCCAGCTTGGCCACATTTGAGGTACTGGCACTGCAACACACACACGTACACACACACACACACACACACACACACACACACACACACACACACACACACATGTACGCACACGTTTGTTTGTTTATTTAGATCCCCATTAGCTACTGTAAACAACAGTAGCTACTCTTCCTGGGGTCCACATTAATATTTTACAATACTTCAATTATGAAAATACATTATATTCACATACAAACATTATTTACAAATATACATATCTGTATCATTCTTACTCATACATGCTACTACAACCACTTAGACACACAAGGCAAAAACCAACAAAACACATGACCACAAACACTAGCTCAAAACTTATCTAATACATACAATTGCTCTATATAATAATTGAATATGTAATTAATTGAATAAGTAAGAAAATAAATTCCTTTATAACAATGAATGAAAAGCTCAAAAACAAAGGTCATGTTATATTTTACAGTTCTTGTGTAAACAGATATAATTTTAGTTTTTTGTTAAAGCATGTTTTATTACTTTGTGAAATCAAAAAATGTGGTAATGAATTCCATGCCACCATTGCTCTGTAATAAACTGTTCTCTGAAATAGACTAGTTCTGCATGGAGGCAACAAAAACCGACCTTCTGACGACTGGCGAGTAGAATAATTATGACTATCTGCAAAAAATGACAATTTACTATAAAGTATTTTTGGGGTTTTAGTTATGATGATATTTTTCACATAGCACACGAGAGAATAATGCAACCTGCTCTTTACACTTAACCAAGCTAAATTATTATTCATTATACTTACACTCGTTCTATATGGACAGTGCAGAACAATACGTGCTGCTCTGTTTTGAGCTACCTGTAACCTGTTTAAATTATTTTCTGTTGTATTTGACCAAATAACCGAACAATAATCTAGCTGTGATAACACCAACGCTTGCATTGATTGTTTTATTAAATGGCTAGGCATGAATTTTCTACAGTGTTTTATTGCAGCCATACCTCTTCCCATTTTTACTACTAATTGGTCAATCTGACTGTTCCAAGATAGTTTACTGTCAATAGTGATCCCTAACAACTTCACATCAGTAACTTGTTCTATAAGTTTATCCCCTAAAGTCAAATGTAGGGATGGCATAACTTTTAATGAATGTTTTGAACCAACCACCATACATTTTGTCTTTTCAGTGTTAAGAACCAGTCTATTTTCCGTTACCCAATGCTCTATTAGCTTTAATTCCTCATTTAGGATCCTCCCAAGTTCTCCCGGTGTGTGTGATGATGTATATATTGTTGAATCATCTGCATACATTGCAATGGTGGCACAATTCAAAATCAAAGGTAAATCATTTGTAAAAATTGAAAATAAAAGTGGTCCTAAGCAACTCCCTTGAGGCACCCCACAACTTAATGCACTTACCTCAGAATAACTACCATTAAAAAGTACAGTATATTTCCTATTTGTGAGATAGCTTTCGATCCATGCCGCAGCAGGTGCTTCAAAGCCATAACAGTTCAATTTCTTCAATAACAACATGTGATCTAATATATCAAATGCTGCACTAAAGTCTAGCAATACAGCACCAACAATTTTCTTCGCATCAATATCTTTCATCCATCCATCAGTCATCTGATTTAATGCTGTAGCTGTGGAGTGCCCCTTTTTATAAGCATGTTGATACACAGTATTTAATTCATTTTTACAGAAGTAATTTTGTATTTGTTCATATGCTATTCTCTCCATAATCTTACTTAAAGCTGGTAATAAACTAATTGGTCGACTATTTTTTCCTGAGAATGGTTCTTTACGATTTTTTTCTAATGGAACGATTTTGGCTATTTTCCATTCTGATGGACAGATACATTTGTCTAAACTTAGATTAATAATATAAGAAATAGGCAGAGCAATCAGTTTTGCTACAGGTTTCAGTAGCTTCACTTCAAGATTATCAACACCGGAAGGTTTGTCTTTACTCTCACTTAACAATTTTTCAATTGTTCCGGTACAAATCTTTTCAAATTTAAACTTATATGATTTATTTGTCATTATTCTATCTTTTATTAACCTACTTGAAAGCTCATCTTCTTTATGTTTGAGATCCATACCATCCCTTAATTTCTGTATTTTATTATTGAAATAGTAACTTAAATAATTGGCAATATCTATTGGTTTGGTCAGAAATTTTCCATCTACTTCCAAGAAGGACGGTGTTACTTTAGCTTTTCTTCCCATTAATTCATTGAGTGCATTCCATATTTTCCTACTGTCTGATTTAGCATCCTTAATTCTATTTTGATAATACATCCTTTTTTTCTTTTTATTCAGTTTTGTTACACAATTCCTTAATTTACAATAATTACTCCACTGCAAAGCATCACCTGATTTCGTTGCTTCTTCCTTGGCTAGGTTTCTTTGCACCATGTATTCTTTCAGTTCATGATCCAACCATGGAGCCCTAGCATTTTTTACAGTTTGCTTTCTTACAGGAGCATGTTTGTCAATAACAGGCGTTAACAAGTTAGTGAAAACTTCCAAAGCCAAATCAGGATCTTCCTTCTGTAGGACACTTGACCAGTCAATATTACTTACTTCATCATAGTAATTATTTTCATTAAAATATTTAAATATCCTCTTGTATATTATTTTCTGACCAGCTTTTGGAACTTTGGTCCTTCTACCGATTGCAATTAAATTATGATCGCTGCAACCTACTGTAATTGATACTGCTTTTGAGGACAACTCAGCAACATTTGTGAAAAATAGGTCGTACACACACACACACACACACACACACACACACACACACACACACACACACACACACACGTTAGAAAAATTTAACATTTGTGTTGTACAATCAACCAAGCAACTCTAGAGCTGCAATGATTAATCGATCAACAGAAAAATAATCTTATCAATTTATTTTTATTTTTATAATCGATAAACGTTAATTGTTTTCGACTAATTTCATTCTTGTTTCTGGTTTATTTAGTCTTCTATGACAGCAAACTGATTATCTTTGGCTTGTGGACTGTTTGTTGGTCAGGAGGACAAAAGAAAACATTTGTGGACGTCATCTTGGACTTTCGGGAAAAAGTGATCGCCATTTTTCACCATTTTGTGACATTTCATAGACCAAACGACTCATCATTTATTCAAGAAAATAATCAACAAATTATTTGAGAATGAAAACAATCGTCAGTTGCAGCACTAATATAGTCAAGCCAACGCAAACTTGCAACTTCCCGAAGGTTGACTATGACACACACACACACACACACACACACACACACACACACACACACACACACACACACAATGTTCTTGTGTATTCCAGCAAGCCTGTATTACATTCCTGATGTATTCCAGCAAGCCTGAAAACTTTGCGTCATATTATGAGTGTGTGTGTGTGTGTGTGTGTGTGTGTGTGTGTGTGTGTGTGCGTGTGAGTGTGTGTGGGTGTGTGCGTGTGTGTGTGTGTGTGTGTGTGTGTGTGTGTGTGTGTGCGTGTGTGAGTGTGTGTGTGAGTGTGTGTGTGAGTGTGTGTGTGTGTGTGTGTGTGTGTGTGTGTGTGTGTGTGCTGGCTAGAGTCTAGACTGAAGTCTGCTGCTGTTCATTTCACTTTCATTCCACTTCAAAAGAACACCTGGAACAAGTCGGATGGAAACCTCAGACACCCCCCCCCCCCCCCCCCCCCGTCTCTTCCTCTGTCCATCCCACCTCCTCTCTCCCACATCTGCCTCTGCCTTCATTCCCTGGATCATTCCCTCAATCTGACTACTGGATTCTATTTAAAAACTAGAACGACCGCAACGCAGACTTATGCCTCCGCCATTAGTTCATTCTGGAGTCCAAATCGGCATTTGAGGCAAATTGGAAGAAATTCCGTCAAGGTGCACCTGTGATGTTGCGTTAACAAGCTTGAAAATGGCGTTCGAGAGCTCACCTTGACCTTTGACCTTTGACCACCAAAATCTAATCAGATCATCCTTGAGTCCAAGTCGATGTTTGAGACAAGTTTGATTAAATTCCGTCAAGGCATTCCTGAGATATCACGTTAACAAGCTTGAAAATGGCGTTTGAGAAGTCACAGTGACCTTGACCTTTGACTTTTGACCACCAAAATCAAATCAGTTCATCCTTGAGTCTAAGTAGATGTTTGAGGCAAATTTGATGAAATTCCGTCAAGGTATTCATGAGATATCGCGTTAACAAGCTGGAAAATGGCGTTTGAGAGGTCACAGTGACCTTGACCTTTGACCACCAAAATCTAATCAGTTCATCCTTGAGTCCAAGTCGATGTTTGAGACAAGTTTGATTAAATTCCGTCAAGGCATTCCTGAGATATCGTGTTAACAAGCTTGAAAATGGCGTTGGAGGGGTCACAGTGACCTTGACCTTTGACCACCAAAATCTAATCAGTTCATCCTTGAGTCCAAGTCGATGTTTGAGACAAGTTTGATTAAATTCCGTCAAGGCATTCCTGAGATATCGCGTTAACAAGCTTGAAAATGGCGTTCGAGAGGTCACAGTGACCTTGACCTTTGACCTTTGACCACCAAAATCTAATCAGTTCATCCTTGAGTCCAAGTCGATGTTTGAGACAAGTTTAATTAAATTCCGTCAAGGCATTCCTGAGATATCGCGTTAACAAGCTTGAAAATGGCGTTCGAGAGGTCACAGTGACCTTGACCTTTGACCTTTGACCACCAAAATCTAATCAGTTCATCCTTGGGCCTAAGTGAATGTTTAAGGCGAATCTGATGAAATTCCATCAAGGCGTTCCTCAGATATGGCGTTAACAAACATCCGTACGGACGGACGGACGGACATCCGTACGGACGGACAACCCGGATCCATAATGCCTTCGGCCTGGCTTCGCCGGCGGAGGCATAAAAACAAAAAAACTAAATGGCGGTCTGGAACTAGAATGCACGGTATTGTATTTTTTTTCTTTTCCCAATAGCCGATATTTTCCAACTCTTTTGGTTGATTGCCGATGCCGATATATGCGTGCATTTTAACCTGATGACATCAGTGATGTCACAATGCACAATTGCTCAAGTGACATCACTGATGACATCACTTATGACACCATCATAGTGTGTGTTTTCACAGGATGGCCAAGGCCCGTCCCACCATTCCGTTTTTGAGATACAATTCTGAGATTTGACACACTTCAACTACTGTGACAGCAAAATCTTGTAAAAAAAAATCTTGAAGTTTCAAGCTTTATTTAGCAAGAATTTGCAGTAGTTGTTTACAGTACCGTTTACAGTAAAACATTTTGATGCACTGTGGGGTAAATTTTGCATCAAACACAAATCAGTATCAAAATTTTATGTAGGACAGTCTAATGATGCAGATGCTGAAGTTTGGTGTAGTTTGAAGAAAAAAATGTGGGAGGAGTAGGGTTTAATTAGTTTTACAGTTTTTGTAGTTTGGCAGTCTTTAGACTTCATAATTGGCCATAGGTTGCAGTGTACAAACGTTTCTCCTCACTTGGGCCCACATTTTGGTGAAAGTTGCAAAGCCGTAGCACGTATGCCTGATTTGTTATGAATTTTCAAAGTTTTAAACTTTAGATGGTCGCTGTAGCGCCACCATCAGGACTATTGGCGCCAAATTCGCGTCAATGAAGTTTGGCATGGGACTGGACCTTTGTGCAAAGTTGGTTTATTTTCATGCATGGGAAGTCCAACTTCCTGGAATAATAATAATAATGGCAAATGCAAACAGTGGCCCTGCCGCTTCGCTGGCCCGGCCACTAATAAGTTAGCAGCAGAGCACACATCAATCATGTTTAGCAAGCCCAAATTGCGGTGTCTGAATGCTAACGTTACCTAGCAATGTTGTCCACCTGGAGGCTGGAGTTTGGACTTAAGCAGTGTCAATTTGCCAGGGCGAAAGGCTGGAGTTATAGGATGGACTTTCAGTATAATGGGTGAGTACGGTAACTTAACTGTTGGGTTTCTCTTTGTTATGGAGTGGGATCAGTGAGTGATTGACATCTATAGCAGTGTACGTTGTTGTTTACGTTGGAAAATGTGCACCAGTATGTGTCTGTGTCTGACCAGTTCATTCATTCATACTGTGTAGGTCTATAATGAGCTGCTGTGCTGCCATTTCTTGTTCTATACTTATTGATATACTGTGTAAGCTACCTCTGTGTTGATTTGGTAGTGTAGGCTGACTAAAGCTATTTCAGATTGATTTTTTTGAGAAATTGGGCTGTGGTGTTTTTTTGAGTCCAGGCTGGTGTGTGTGTGTGTGTGTGTGTGTGTGTGTGTGTGTGTGTGTGTGTGTGTGTGTGTGTGTGTGTGTGTGTGTGTGTGTGTGCGCGCACGCACGGGGCCCATCGCAACTACGTTATGCCACTGCTGCTCTGGGGCAGTTTGAGAGTTGTGACCAGGCTTAATCCATGTCTGAGAAACAGGGTGATACCTAGGACTGCAACTAACCATTCTTTTCATTGTTTTTCATTGTCCAATATTTATTTGGTTTATTAAATCTCAGAGAATAGTGAAAAATGTCGATCGGTGTTTCCCAAAGCACAAGATGATGACATCCTCAAATGTCTTGTTTTCTCCACAACCCAAATATATTCCGTCGTTTACTGTCATAGAGGAGTAAAGAAACCAAAAAATATTCACATTTAGAAGCTGGAATCAGAGATTTTTTTTATCTTAAAATTGTTGGTGATAAAGAGCTAATTGATTAATCGTTGCAGCTCTAGTGATAACTTCCACGTAATCTTAGTCATCGCTTATTAAAGCATTCTGTTTGGCATTTCAAACCCAAAGCTACTCTCTCCTGAGAATACTCCTGAGAATATAGATTATTCTGTGTTTGTGCATGCATGTGCGTGTGTGTGTGTGTGTGTGTGTGTGTGTGTGTGTGTGTGTGTGTGTGTGTGTGTGTGTGTCTGTGTGTGTGTGTTTTGGATCAAAGAGGAAATTCATTAGGAATGGCAGCTAAGATGTTAAGGCAACTTAAGGATCGCACCATCTCTCTCACAGGTTCTTTTGACTCTCTGGCTCTGCTGTGTCACAGTCTAGTTCCAGGACTCCCTGCAGACAGCTGCTACAGTATATACTGTACATGGACGGTATACATTCTCAATTGATGCTACATCACAGGGAAGGGATGTCTGTTTGTCTATGTGCGTCTTTGTCATAACAAATCTAATTTCTCTAATTTCTCCTCTCATTCCATTACCCTTCTCCCCCCCCCCCATTATCTCTCTTTCATCCAGAGCCAGAGGCAAACAGATATCCAGTGCATTTCTGTGCTGATGTCACAACACTGCTCAGATGAATGGCCCACATTAGACTCAGTCTAAACAAACCAGGGAGGGATGGAGGGAGAGAAGTAAATTAAGTAAAGGAGAGAGGGAGAGAGAGAGGGAAGAGGGAAAACAAAAAGAAGAAAGGAATGAGAGAAGGGGTTTCCCGCTCTCTTGTAATTCTTCCTAATAGTCTTCAACAGTTGACAGTTTCATAAGCTAAATCATCCCCACACGTCTGCACTCTACGCTTTGCCATGGCTTTCAAATGAACCACCAACTACATGCGAGGAACTCTTCCGTTGCCACTTTGGCAGGTATCCAGCCTGTTAATCAGCAGCATTCCCTTTCATTATAGAAGCCACTCTGAAGGGTACAAAATTCTTCCTTCCACAAGCCAATGCTCTCATCTACAATAACTGCTATATTTCAGTCTAGTAGTGAACTGTAAAATCAGAACATTGCTGTCAATGACCAAGAGTTAGATCTCTCTGCACAAGAATCACATACAGTACAACTACCTGGAAGTAATCAGGTTAAATCACTGTTAAAGTTTGTATATTACAATGCATAATCCCAGTGATTAAAATATATTAGTGGCCTTTCCTAAACCAGCTGATGCCAATCAAACTTCCCCTATCTCCCTCCCAGCACTCACACCAGTATTAATCATCCTATCTTATCTTTAACATTCATCCATCCTCCCCTCCTCCCCTCCTCCCACTCTGATCCTCTTACCTCAGTCGGTGAGAGGGAATTGCACTCATAGTCATCGTAGACCAGCTCAGGATTTGACCCCGGCTTCAGATATTTGGACTACTTGAGGAGTGCTTTTGGTTCGCCTTGTTCTGACACTTGTTCCGCCTCAAAACTGGACACATCACTGGCAAGATGAGACGAGTCAAGTCCTCTGGCTCTGCATGTATTTCCAAGCCTTCAAAATGTATTCTGCTACTATTTAGTCCAGCACTGATCCAGTTACTCCCACACATTAGATTCCAGTAACAATCCAATCCAACCACCAAGTGTAACGCAAGCCAAATGGAGCAAGCTATTCCAGGCAAACTTTTACAATGCAGAGAGAGGTCAACCTGCAAATGGTTTGGGACCATACAAAATCTATCTGCAGAAACAAGACTGTACCATTCAGACAAACAAGGGGAGGGGAGAAAAAAAGGACTCAACCACTGTAAATAGGAGAGGAGGGAAGAGCACCACACATGGTTTTAGTCCAGATGTGGGGCTGGACCCCCAAATCTACCTCCACATTCATGCTGGTTTGCTCAGTTCATCTGAACCTGAGGGGGTTGAATGCACACGCACACACACACACACACACACACACACACACACACACACACACACACACACACACACACACACCGCGCGCACACACACACACACACACACACACAGCTTCATGTTTTCCTTGTTCCGTAACCTGACCCCTAGAACACTAATCAAGACTTCCCCATAACACACACACGCTCGCACGCGCACACTCACACACACGCACACGCACACACACACACACACGTATCCTATTCTCAGAGGAGAGACCATGAAAGGCGGGAAACCTCTGCTTTGCAGCTCCACACACTTTTTACATTAAGTCACTTTCTCCCCTCTCTTTGTCGCCCCCCACCCCTCTACAGTCAATGTTTCATATTAGAAAAACAAAGGGACTGTTTCTCCATTGTCCGCTCTCTATCTTGTCTGTCCACAAATGTGCTCTTTCAGGGTTTTCACAAGATCATTTTTTCAACATTCAACTTCTATTCACTGAGACTGTTTCCTTGCTTTGTCTGTCATGCTGATCACAATCTCTCTTCCTGTCTGACTGTCTGTCTGCCTGCCTGTCTGTCTGTCTGTCTGTCTGTCTGTCTGTCTGTCTGACTGTCTGTCTGTCTGACTGTCTGTCTGTCTGTCTGTCTGTCTGTCTGTCTGTCTGTCTGTCTGACTGTCTGTCTGTCTGTCTGTCTGTCTGTCTGTCTGTCTGTCTGTCTGTCTGTCTGACTGTCTGTCTGTCTGTCTGTCTGTCTGTCTGTCTGTCTGTCTGTCTGACTGTCTGTCTGTCTGCCGGCTCCATTTTTCACAACATACAAAGAGAGGAAATGATGAGTGAGAGCGCCATACCTAAGTTCATCTGTACCTACTGGCACACACACAATACAAGCTAAACTACTTTTTAATTTTTAAAACCGCTTT
>NC_139624.1:80186567-80191567 GCF_964638095.1 Poromitra crassiceps
ATAATATTTTTTAGCTGCAACCAGCAGCGCTGGCCCCTGCGTGCGCTGCTGGTTGCAGCTTCTTGCTGGTCTTGATTTGCTGCTGGTGGGCATCGGATATTCTGGCTTGCGTTTGCCAATCCTGTCCTGCTGTCTGGGTCTGTCTGGGTGTTGTGTGCTGCTCTGCGTGCCCCCCCCCCCCCTCCCACCCCTCAACTGCACACTCCTCCTCCGTATGGGAGTGTCTCTGGTGGCTCTCTGCTGAGTTTGCTGTGCACAGTGAAGGGTGCGCGACATCCAGCTTTTTTACAGCGTTCCGCGTGTGTTTGTCACCGGCTCCCATGCTTCCAGTTGAGAATAATAACAACTCCACGGCTGATCATGCGGATGGGCTGTCGCAGCGGACACGGAGGAGCTCAATTGTGGGAGCAGATTGGCTGCTGCAGGCACAGCTAACGAGCTTCATGCATATCGATGCATACGGATGCGATGCGATTTCCGTTTCCCCAACGACTTGTTCTCTGTTTTTCTCTGCCTTTCTGTAATCTGGAGAGCACTGTCGCCACCTAAGGGTTCTGTAAAATAGGTTATAGACCTCCAATAGCTACAATATTTGTACAGGAGATGCAGAAGGCTTTGATCGACGTGCCACCGTCAAAAAAACGCATTGGACGTCGAAAGACGTCCTTGGCACTCTACGTCACTATTTAATTGGACGTCGAAAGACGTCCTTGGCACTCAATGAGTTAAGAGTGCTGTAGCGTTGGCTCGTTAATTTCTGAAGAGGTTTGGCTCGGAGTTTCGGGCTCAGCTGCCTTTACGAGTGCCGTGTCTTTTTGTTTTGTTTTTTGTTTAACAGTTGTATGCTGTTTGCGTGTGTGTACCTTGTTAGGGAAGCTGCGCCCCAGTGTTGCACAGGTGAACTGGGGGGGCATGGTAGGTGTGGTTCTCTTTCTGGGTAAAGTGTCACTCAGATGCGAGCCGCCTTCTTTCTCATACCTCTTCCTCTCCTCCAGCAGACGGAAGTGCTGATCACACACACACACACACACACACACACACACACACACACACACGGTACAATTTTCAGATTTAGTCACACTCTTAGTACACATTGTCCCTGCCCGAACACACACACACACACACACACACACACACACACACACACACACACACACACACACACACACACACACACACAGCACACAGCACAATCTTTCAAATATTTCTACTAGTCTGTTCTCAGCCACATAAAAAGACATACAAGACTAATAAACACACACAAACAGACACACACACTTTACCTGCCTGTGTCGGTGACGGTGTTTTTTGACAGGAAGGGGGGGAGGAGGGGAGTCGGGGAGGGGGGAGGGTTCTCGGTACGTCACCATGTTCTCTGGCCAATGAACGGAGGGTGTTTTAGGGAGGGGGCGGGGATTCAGATGGCAGGAGGAAGAGGAGGAAGAGGAAGAGGAGTGACAGTCGGCATGAGAAGAGGAATGACAGAGCTTTGAAAAGAAGAGAGGAATACTGTGTCAGAAAACTGAAAGAGTGTAAGAGAACGGGAGTATGAGAAAGACTGGAAAGGCTACAAAATACTATTTATATGCAAAGTACTATGTAGGAAGGATCATTTAAATTAATTGGAACCTGTAACGGATAACAACACTCATATACACACACTCTTTACAAGTATGTAGGTTTCTGTACTAAAATACACACACAAGCCGTTAACGCCCCTACACACACCTCATCCTCCGCTGGTTTTGGGGTGCTGTCGTCAGGGGAGGAGGGGCAAGGCTCGGGTGCAGGGGAGGGATTGGCCAGAACGGGGGCAGGGGCGGGTTTAGGGTCCCCCCCAAGCTGTGAGTAAAGCTCATTGATTTCACTGACTGTGACATAGCCCTGGAACATAGCATGTGGAGAAATGAGGAGAAAGACAGAGTGAGGCATAGCATGGAGTGATTCAGCCATATCAAGACATGTTATTTCAGCAATCTGGTAGTGAGTAGAAACTTTAGAAATAGTTGTTAGATCGATGCAGCGTTTGTTTGCATTCTTATCAGTTTCAAAGCAAAGAAAAATTAATCAGGACACAAACAGTCATTATAAACAGCAGGAATAAACAAGTCACTTTGAAACCATATTGTTAACATTAAATGACAGGAACGAGCACACAAGACAGTGAGGTTACTCTTGCAGAACATTCTTAAATGGTTATCTCAATGTTAAGACACATGTGAGTAGGAGCTGTAGTTAGGGTGAGCAGATCAAGGGAATGTCAAGTCTCTGCCCAAATTCCTAGAAGTGTATCATTCCCCATTTCCCTCCTGGCTTCCTGTGACTGAGTTCATTTCCAGTCCCTTCAACAAACTACAGATAGAAAGATAGAAGAAAAGAGAAGAAGGCAGGGAAGGAAGGAAGACCGGAAGGAAAGGCTCGATTGAAACAGGACATCTGCACAGACAGGAAACAGAGATAAAGAGAGGGTACCTCAATGCTCTTGATAGAAAGAGAGGAAAGGAGGGATGAGAGGGCCCACAAGTTGGCAGGAGGAGAGAAAGCGGCGGAGGTGGTGCCACAGCAACGATTGCTAGGGGACTGACACACGTCAGCCAATGAGGTTGTATCCTAGGAAGCAGAGAAGGATGGGGTCGCCATCTTTAGGAGTCTTTAAGAGTCCAAAGAGTAAGGCTGACAGCTGTCAATCAAACGTACCTCCTTCAGAGTGAAACCCCGCCCACCAGTAAGGTCGGCGTATTTTCGTTCCAGAGTGCCAAGGTTTTCTTTCTCCTAAAATACAGAAAAAGGGAGCTATTCTTGACATTCATATGCACAATATATGTATTGCATTTTGAGGTCTAGTAAATGAACCTCAAGTAGACAGCGGACATAGACAAGCATGGGCACACAGAAACCCACGCATGCAAAGACACATGCCCTCATACCCTCTGCAGCATGGCTTCCAGGTTGCTCCTCTCTTTCAGGAAGCTGTCCTTCTCTCGCTGAGCCTGCTGGGAAATCTGTGCTGCCTGCTTCTTCAGAGTCAGCAGCCGCTCCTACAGCAACAGTGTTACAATGCTTATTATTATCATCATCATCATCATCATCATTTATTATTATTATTTCTTTTGTGTTTCCTGTTTTACATCCTGTAGAGCAGAGTCCAAACTATGGACCTGAAGCACTATAGGCCAGATGTCACTTGATTGACAATACTCTCCGTAGTATGTGGGCTGTTATAATAATAATAATAATAATAATAATAATAATAATAATAATAATAATAATAATAATAATAACAATAACAACAATACTAATTATTATTCTTATTCTTATTCTTATTGTCATTAATAATAATAATAATAATAATAATAATAATAATAACAATTATTATTATTATTATTGATACAATGATTATTATTATGCAGTTCTACAGAGCTCACTGGATAGAGCTTGACAATGATACAACTGGCAATGTTGGGAAACCAAATGGGTTTGGATGTTTTCAGATATTTTAAACTATTTCAAACATAGCATTTCAACACAAACAACAGTTCAAACTAGTCTGTTGTACCAAGAGCCAGTCCTTCTTAGCAATTAGGAGAAGGCTGAACATAAAATTTTGTTTAAAAATATGCCATGATTGGATTTTTTTTAATGGATTTCAGAGGATTATGGATTTCCCATGAACCAAATATTGTAATAAATGGATGGACTGCATTTATATAGCGTATGTTGCCGTATGTTGCCAGTATGTTGCCCAAGGACACTTCGACATGCAGAGCGGCGGAGCCGGGGATCGAACCACCGACCTCTTTTATCCAAAGCGATTAGTGGTCAACCTGCTCTACCTCCTGAGCCACAGCCGCCCCAATACTGTACTGTATACAGTGTTTGCACACACACACACACACACACACACACACACACACACACACACACACACACACACACACACACACACACACACACACACACACACACACAGAGACACGCCCGCACGCGCACACACACACAGCTGTTACCTTGCGTGTGACAGTGCTGCGCTGGTAGTCTGCGATCTCCCGGAGAAGGTGCTGTGTGTAGATCTCCTTCTCCTCGTCCTGCCTGCTCTCTCTCTCCAGCTGCTGGAACTCCAGGTCCTCAAAACGCTTTGTCTCCGCCTCCAGCACCTCACAGTCCTGACACACACACACACACACACACACACAGACAGGCATAAACAAAGGTAAGACAAAGCGAGAAATGCATAAATACAGGATGAGCGAAACATGCAGGCAGACTGTTACAGAAAGATAACAAAAACATACATTATAGAGGGTATGCACGTGACGTCACGTCACAGAGGCAGAAGTCACTGCGGGGTCACGCCCACTGAGTGGCAGCATTGAGCTTGATGCAGTAACCAGCCTAGATAAATGACACCTGCTGCTCCAAACAACAGGGAGGAACCTGCTGAATGTTTTCGATGCATACCCTCTATAGAGCTCAACAGTCACGCGACTTTCCGTGACGTTTCCCGCCCCTTCGGGCAACTTACTTCGTCCTTAAACCGAATATTTTATGGTCACTCACGATTCAGTAGGTCACGGGTCGGCTTGGTTCCAGCCTTAAAACTCGTTATATAAGGATTTTTCTAAAGGTCTATAGAGAAAATGAATGGGGAACTTACTTCCGGGGCGGGAAACGTCACAAAAAGTCACATGACTGTTGAGCTGTATACAAGCCCAAAGGACTTGTGCACACACACCCACACATGACAATAACATGCATGCATATAAAAAGTAGAGCGCGCACATCCACTCAAATTGCAGGTGCAGGACAAAAGCAATGAAACATAAAAAGAAATAGAGTCCGCACACTGCTTGACTTGCTCCCAGTCGATTTATTTTTGACGTTTCGGTCAACAAGGACCTTCTTCAGAAAACATGCAAATAACATGCATGCAAACACAAACACAGACCGCTAAGACCCTTAGATCCAAGGCATAAATTAGGAGAAGCTTATGAACACTTAAT
>NC_139624.1:80194067-80211538 GCF_964638095.1 Poromitra crassiceps
TCCATCATTAAAACCTTAGGGGCCGTGTCATTAAAACCTTAGGGGCCATGTCATTAAACACCTTGGGGGCCGTGTCCACAGACAGTGTTTTTTCCCCTTTGGATATAGAAAATATGAATGCCCAGAGCGCTTCCAACACCCTCGCATGTTAACCCAACAGTGTGAACTCTCCTTCCTACTGTCTCTTTCTTGCTGTGTCTTGGTCTCCATGTTGGCTATTTTATCATCCAGTGTTTAAACTGTTACTGTTATCACTGTGTGTAATATACTTTCATGCATACTGCTCAATACCTTTTCTTTTTCCTGTTGGGACTTGGTCTCTAGGTCAGCCATCTTGTTGTGGAGTGTCTCCAGAGTGTCTTTTTCCTGCTGGAGAGCAGCTAGCTCTGAATCCTGCTCAGCCTCCACCAGAGCTCGCTCAACCTCCACCTTGGATACACACACAGGCACATTTCAAGACTCAACATGAGACCAGATGGATTTTGCAGTGTGTTTCTCTATGTAACTTTCCATACTGCCTCCATCCCTCCCTCATCTCCTCCCTCTACCTCTCGGACAGATTCCTCCATCTGGTTGTCCAGTTCTTTGATCTTTTGCTCCAGCTCCTCCATGTTGTCCAGCACCTGGATCCTCTCCTCCTCCACGCGCCTCACTTCCTCCTCTGCACGCCTCATTTCCTGTCCCCGGCGACGAACTCCATCCTCAAGCACCTGTTGATGACATCATCAAGCAAAGGTTGTAATAGTACTGATAACTTTATCGGACGGGATATTGGGGATTCTTGGTAAAGCATTACTGACAACTTTCTTGTCATTGTTTTCGTAAAAGTAATTTGCTTGGCCTTGGTCCACCTACCTTACATTGAATGGTTTAGCTTGAACATTATCCAATAAGGAGTATTTTCTACGGAGCTGGAGTGTGCAACACAACTTTTCCTGTTTTCTCCTGGTGACCTCCACTGATCAGCACCTCTCAACATATGTTTGGTGTGCGTTACCTCTCTATTATAATCACTGACAACTTGACATCATCAACTCAATAATGTGGTGCTCTGAAGAGGAATGGCTGTGGGAATGGGAATGGTATCTCTATTATATCGCTGGCATGAGTTAAGACATAAGAAATGCCCCCACCTTTATTACCAACAATGGGTGAAATCTCATTAGGAAAAATAACAATTCACCTGTCCACCCCTTGTAACTTTTCAACAGTTTTCCCACTGAACACATTCACTGCAATATGTCAAATGTTGATCATAATAGCTAAATAATATTTGGATGGTGCGGTGGTGAGAAATAGATGATATGGTGAAGCTGTGCTACGTTCTTAAATGACAAACAAATGGGGGCAGCTATCGACATGAACCAAGTGCCAATACAGACATTCCCTCACACTTGAGCGCCAGCTGTCAATTATAAATGGCTACTCTTAGCCCCGCTCTAACCTAATAAGTAGACTGTAAATATCTCCCATGTGCATATGTGAAAGATGTGCGTGTGTAGTTGCACTGGAAGTATCAAGAGGAGTGATCATTGTCACTCTCATCTGTCCAAGAAAGAAGTAAGAGTGTATCACTTCCCCACATTAAGTCTGATTAAGCTTCGATAAAGCGGTCCAAAGGTGCTACTCAGCCGGCTTGTTCACTTGAAGCTAGGTGATGATGAGCTGGCAACTCTACACTTCACTTTCTACACTCACATCCATTCAAGGTGTAAAGCTGTGTGTGTGTGTGTGTGTGTGTGTATATGTGTGTTTGTATTCATTGCATTTTGTAAAGCGATTCTGATTGTAACCAATTAACCTGTCTCTGACTGTGACTGCATGAAATGTTACAATAAATAAAGCTTTGATATTACACATTTGATATTGTATCATTGTATTAGCACAAATTAGTGACATTCTCATTTGAGGTAGTACGCAACGTATTTCTTACCTCATTGGTCCTCTGTGCCCGTGGAGAGGGGGAGGGGCCAGAGCTTCGCAGACTGATGGCTGGCGACTCTGCCCTGCTGTCACGGTTCCCGCTGCTGCGCCTGCGTCGTACCTGCAGATCATCGTCATAATAACCGTTCTCTGAGCCGGTGGAGGTGATGTGTCCGTTCCTGCTCGTTCCATTAATGGCTGAAGAGTCGGAGAAGACGGACTCTGTAGCGTCATCATCGTCCTCATTCAGTTGGAGCTTCTCGAGCTCCCGGTTGATCTTCTGGAGGTCTGCCACGGCAGAACCAGGACTCTGCTCGGTACCCGTGCCCCCTCCGTCTCTCTCAGCCCGACCCAGCTCTGAACACAGAGACAAGATGGTCTCTAGCCGCTGGCGCTCCTGAGATCAACACACACACACAGCAAGTAGAGATGTAAATCTGTATCATTGAACAAGAATGTGAACAAGAATTCCAATGCATTTTAATGTAAATTTTTAAATGGCAAATAAACTTCAACTTCAACTTCAACATTCAATAGTACTGACAATATAAGGGATACACTTTTGATTTGCATTGCAGCCAACGTAAAGTGCTGAATGTATCCCCTGCATGGCATATGGTATTACAAAGCTAAGACAAATAAATCACAACTCAAATAAAATAAAAATGGGACACCATATTAAAATTAAAAAGCATTTTTGCTCAAGTCAGAACTAAGCTATACAAAACAATATGTATGAAGCTTTTTCATAGTATCCTTGACATTTTTTTTATGCGTTTTTGAATTGGTCAAATAAATAGAAAAAACAAAAAAACAAAAACAAAAAACAAAACAAAACTTTTCGACATTACATATTAGAATAGAAGAATCACAGTAACAGAGTCAACGGGTGTTATCATTAAGTTTCCATTACTCAGGTTACCTGAGGAAGCATCGCAGCAGTCAAGCCCTCTGGTTAAAATGTCCTTGTTGTTTACTCTGCCATACAGTCAGTAACAATGCTTCAAAACCCCTCTATAATATGGTCTCAATAATCCAGTCTTTAATCCTTAGTCTTTAAAAGTGTCTTTTTCCCTCACTGAAAGGAACGCCTGTAAAAAGAGCTCACTCTCCTTGCCTCGATTCTGCCTGCTGCCCCCAACACAAGCTTTAGAGGGGGTGAGCTACTACGGAGGCTGCAAAGTGTCAAAATACTGCCCTGTAACCTCTCTGGAGGGAGAGGGAAAGATAGACGAATGAGAGAGAAGGAAAGGAGGAGGGGTAAAAAAAAGGGCACGAGAACAGAGATGTGACGGGGAGAGGAAGAGAGAGAGAGAGGGAGAGAGAGAGAGAGGGAGAGAGAGAGAGAGGAAGAGAGAGAGTGCTAATAAGAACGTGGACAACTGTCAACTACTGTGATCGAAAATGTGCATGAGAACAAGTCGTGTCTCCAAATACAGGAATGTGTATGTGCCTGTGCCTGTGTGTGTGTGTGTGTGTGTGTGTGTGTGTGTGTGTGTGTGTGTGTGTGTGTGTGTGTGTGTGTGTGTGTGTGTGTGTGTGTGTGTGTGTGTGTGTGTGTGTGTATGTATTAACACTTTCCAGGGAATCCTGCTGTAGGATGGAATCTCTGAACTGGATGGAGTCTGGGCCATTGAAAACATTATTGTATTATTATCAGAACTTAATCAACTCATTCAAGTGAATCGAATAGTATGAGTGACACACAATTGTCATGGCACAAATGGCTGATGAAATGAGTGATCTCATTCCTTTCATAGTGTACAATGTAGAGCAGGAGCGGTAGCCTGTGTCAGTTTGTCACCTTGTTCTATTCTAATGGGCACAAGCCTCTGTAGAGCCGTTATAGTAATCAGCTGTCAACGAGAGAGTGAGACCGAGCGAGCAAAAGAGAGAGACAGACAGACAGAGAGAGAGTGAAAGACCGCAACTAAAGAAAGACAGGATGGACAGAAAGCCAGAGAGGAAGAGAGGGAAAGAGAGTGTGTGAGGAAGGAGAGAGTGAGAGAGGAAACAACTGGAGAAATATGAGCTGGTGCTTGGCACATCGTGGACCAATATAGGAGCAGTGAGAGCATTCTGCTCTCTCTCTCCTTAGTGAGATGTTTACTTCGAGAGCATCACGTCAAGAAAATATTTCTCTAGTATGAGGGTAGAGATATTCCTCTCTCTACCTCTTTATCGCTCAACCTCTTCATCTGTCTATCTCCCTTTCTCCCTCTGTAGGCTGTCTTCCCCCTCTTGACCTCTTTTCTGTGCGGCCTTGTTTGTAGCAAATAGTGCTGCATGATTTGGGGGAAGGTGCGATTAGCGATTATGGTGGACAATATTGCGATTTGCGATTGTGATTCCGATATAATAAACAAATGGTATCTAGGGATGTGCCGGCATGAGTTTTTGACGGTATGATAACCTTGGACAAAAATACCACGGTTTCACGTATCACAGACTAAAATACATGAAATATATTACATTTTAAAATATATTAAAACTAAATAAATAAAACAATTTTAAATAAAATTATCTTTACAAAAAAATAAAACATTTTGAGACATTTGCCTGTCCCAAACATGTAAAAAAAGAAACACCAGAAAAATTTAAACTGCACTGTGTTACAGCACATAGAAGATGGCTCAGACTGTAAAGTTAGTCACATGTCTGTCCAGTAATACAATGATACACCCATTTATTTCTTTTGTAGCGACAGATGGCCTTAAACGCCACACTCACGTGATGCTTCTTGAGAGAGAGGTGAGGTAATGTGCATCTGCAGACTTTATCGAGGGACCATGAAGGCGTCATGTGACATGCTAGTTAAAAGTCTGGATGTGCTGCTGGCAGCAGCTGCGACAGTGTTTTGCCATTATCAACCTTGTTAATCTCGCTATATTCTTCATCACAGCGGGTCATTACCCACTGTGCACTAGTTCTCCATAAGCACCTGCAGCTCTCTCCTTATTTTACTGACGTTCTCACTAATCACACGGCTGTTTACATTGTGTTTCTGAACGGCTAGCTAGTTATTAGCATAGCTCGCTGTTAACGATCATGGATGTTCTCTCTCGCCCTCTCGGTAAGATGTAACCTTGCTGCGCATAACATTACTTATTTGCAGGAGTGCATGGGAGAAGTCTCCCGCTAGTGTTGATGCCCAGTGTGATGGCAGAGAAACGTGTGTTTGCTGTGTCGCGTCATGTGTAACGTTTAGAGGCGCACACACACACACACACACACGCACTCAAAAAGACGTGAAAATAATAATAATAATCGCACACTTTTGCGGTTATGTAATTGCACGTGCTGACATCGCGATTGCGATTAGATTAATCGTGCAGCACTGGTAGCAAAGCACATTTCTGTTAGTTTCCCCCTTTTTTAAATAAACCTGCTTCCATTAGCAAGCCAAGAAACTGTACATTTTCAGAATTAAGTACCCTTTTATCTTTCTCTGTTCACTACACACTTGTAGATATGGACTGATGGTCCATCTTGTCTTGGTTCCCGCTTTAAGCCGAAAGTGTCGCGCACACACACACACACACACACACACACACACACACACACACCACACACACACACACACGTCACACACACACACACACACACACACACACACACACACACACACACACACACACACACACACACACACACACACACACACACACACACACACACACACACACACACACACACACACACACACACAGAGGCATGGATAGAATGCAGCTTACCTATCCAACCACTTGAGGGCAGACTAAGTTCAGAAAAACTACTGTAAAAGAGACGTTTTCTCTGATTTGTTGAGGCCACAGCACATGTTTGTGCCAGAGATGCTTGTATTTCACTCACAAAGATCAGTGCCCACCCCATATTTGCTTGTAAAAGCAATATGAATCTACTATGGGGTTCATAACTTTCATCCCATTCCCAGGGCCTAAACTGAGTAGACCTGGTTTTTAATTCAACCACATTAAAAAACAGTGTTGGGGGTAACTCATTACAAAAGTAACATATTGTATTACTTTTAGCAGTAATTCAGTAATATAACTTATTACCAATAGGATTTCAGTAATATTATACCACTTACTTTGTCAAGTAAGTAAGTTACAAATTGAGTTATTTTTTTTAATCAAAGCACAATAAAGATACAATCATTTCCTAATCAAATTGTGCATTTTAATACAAATAACCACTATAGATGACAATAACAAAGGCAAAGGATAACATTTAGAATCTTGGACGGTTTACACTGAATTCAAGACGGTAGAAATTATTTTTCAGGATGGTTCCGGGGCAGCGATGTCATTATGCTACTGCTGTTATTTTGGTGAAAGTAATGCAAAACTAGTATATTAAGTAACATTACTCTGTTACTCTAGTCTAAACAGACAGTAATATTGTAAAGTAACTTATTACTTTCAAATGAAAATAACTAGTAATATGTAGTATACTGTATATGTAGAAAGTAACTTGCCCAACACTGTTAAAAACATACTAGCTGAGCTCTCATCACATGGGGTTGACCAGAAACAGTCCCAGGCCAAAATCTCGGTCCTGGCCCTAAAATACTGATGTTGAATGGCTCAGCCCATAACCACAAACAAACAAACTCATAAGAACAGCAACAGCTGTAAAGCTGTTTATCTCCTTGATATTGGGTTGGATGGGAGAGGATTGGCGCTCTCAAAAGATGCCAAGTTTCTCATAAGTACAGTTCAAAAACCTTCTGGAAACTGGAGAAAAGCCACTGTGGAGCTTGCTGAAGGCAATCTGGATTGCGCAGCATTCAGTGAGTGCACGCACTCACATGTACGAAAACTACTTGTTAAAGCTTGTTAACTGGACACCAAACATGATCTGATTTCAAACTTCCAAAGTTCAATTTGCATGTGTCAGCATGTAGCTATGTGAAAGATAAACAAAGAGAAAAGGATAGGCTGAGGACGTGTGTGTGTGTGTGCATGCGTGCGTGCGTGCGTGTGTGTATATACAGGCACGTGTGTGTGTGCGGGCATCTGTGTGTTTTCCCACCTGCTATACTATAGTTCTGCTCTCTAATCTACTGGGTTTCTCTAGCCCACATCTGACTGATGTGTTCTGTGGCTCTCCAGTGGTCCGAACCACACGGGGAGGACCTCCAGATGACTGACACACACACACACACACACACACACACACACACACACACACACACACACAGTCTCACGCACACGCACACACACACACACACACACACACACACACACACACACACAGAGTCAGTCACACACACACACACACACACACACACACACACACACACACACGGGTAAGAATAGCCCCTGTTAGTATGGGCTAGCAGCCAGAGGCATCTGCCTAGTGGTGAACCACCCTTCGTGTGTGTGTGTGTGTGTGTGTGTGTGTGTGTGTGTGTGTGTGTGCGTGCGTGTGTGTGTGTGTGTGTGTATGTGCGTTAATCTCCCTGAGAGAGTATGTTTAAGAGGGCAAGGAGGTTAGAGTGAAGGGAGGCATTCCTGTATTCACTCCCTGTCTTCCTCTGTGTGTGTGTGTGTGTGTGTGTGTTGTCTTCCTCTGTGTGTGTATGTGCGTGCGTGCGTGTGCGTGTGTGTGTGTGTGTGCGTCTGTAAAATTGTTCTTGGTGATGTAATCAGCAACACGAAAAAGGTGTAAAAACATCAAGCAACAGTAATCTCAAATGAAAAATCACATTCCTGTCTCTGTTCTTTTAGTAATTTTACAGTAACAAATGTCCGTCTAGTCTCTCAAGCCAGTCTATCTCTGCCACAATCTTTGAATGCTCCAGAGACAGTCTGTACTTCAGACCATTAGAGGAAGTTGTCATCTTCCAAAGAAAAAACGCTTCAGACCGGAAGGAAGTTCGATGGTATTCGACCAATCACGAATCTCGGAAACATAACCGACTCACCGAGGCGAGACTCACCGAGGTGATTGGGGGAAATGAGCGGATATCCCGCCTTATTTTGACCAGACATCCAGCCTTATTTTTTGACCAACTTTGAGAGCTGCAAAGTACAGACGAGACGGGTGGGTGATTTTGTAAATTGGAGGAGCCAATGCGTCTGTCTTGAGAGTCTAAAGTCTGTCCATCTGTCTTACCATCAGTCAACTTAATTGAAAGACATAGATTACAACATGGGACACAGGCAAGAAGTATAATGCCAACAATATATTGTCATTTGATTGAAATGACAATATACAGTATATGTTGCATTATGATTCAAATTAGGCCATTGGCAAATGCTTGCGAGGCAATATGACAGCCTGTATATAAAGAGACAAACACGCACACACACGCAGACTCACCAGTCTCTCCACCTCCTGCTCACGGAGCCTCTCGTCTCTCTGGTGTTGGTGGTAGTCGGTCAGTTCCTCCTTCCCACTCAGCGAGCTGATGCTCCCCCTCCTCTCCCTAAAACCTCCAGGTGGGGTGATTCCCGCCTTTCCGAATGACTGCCTCCTCTCCCCCAGCCCCAGCCCTGGCTCCAGGCCCCCTTTGCTAAATGAAGACCTCCTCTCTCCAAGTCCAAGCCCCATGGTGCTGCTGAGCTGAGCTGAGAGCTCCGTTCCTGCAGACACTCCACGGCTGGCCGCCCTTTCCGGTTCTGGTGGGCTGGACCCCGTGGAGCTGAGGGAGCCCACTGAGCTGGTGGAGGTCAGGCTGAGTTTTTTGGCCACGCGAGGGGAAGAGGAGCCCCCTGCCCTCGATGGGATGGTCACATCAGGTGGGGTGGAGGTAGAGGAGACGGAGACGGAGGAGGTGGGGGAGGAGATGGTCTTAGGGTTGGAGAGGGAGATGGACACGACCCCTTCTCCCTGTGTCGCGTTCTGGATTTGATTCCTGTTGGAGTTACTAGAGCTGTGATTGAGGTCTGGACTGGCATTTTGGCTACAGCTGCTGCCGTTATTATAGCTGTAATGGTCTTTGCTGAGTTTGTAACCCCCGATGATATCGGAGCGTCGCGGGGGCAGTGTCGTCAACGTCATCGCTCCTTTGTTGTGGTCACGGGGAGAAGGGGAGGGGCAGAGGCGTGGCAGAGAGCGGCTGTGCCCCCCTCCTGAGATCCCACTGAGCGAGCCTGCAGAGTACTTCCTGGTTCGGCTGCTGGGCGCCGGCTCTTGGTTGCCGTAGCTCCGGCGTCCGAGACGGGGGCTGGAGGGCATGCTGGCCGCGCCCCCGCCCGACGGCGTGCTGGAGGAGGAGGAGGGAGGAGGAGAGAGGAGGAAGCTCTCACCACCAGACACGGAAGCCGACGAGCCGCCGCCATTCCACATGGACAGTAAAGGGGAGGAGCTGAGGTTGTGCGGTCGCCGGCCATCGCTGAGGCCCAGCAGGAAGCTGTCCTGGTTGCGGCCTCCAGAGGAGCGGGAGGTCAGAGAGGAGGAGGGGTCTGAGCGCCGGGAGGGGGAGGGAGGGGCGGACGATTTCATGGATATGGGAGGCCGATCGGAACCGTAGAAACGCCTCGCCTGTTCCTGATAGGCCGACGAGGATGAGGCAGGAGGTGTGATAGGTGTGGTGGGAGGAGACTGAGAGATAGAAAAAGAGAGAGATGAAGATGTGGGAATTATTTTTCTCATAATATCTAGTGAATGTAAAATTTAATCTGACAGAAATAAACAGAACATTGAAAAGACAACAATAAAAGACAATTTAAAATGGCCGGGGCCCTGGTTAGCCCTGTAGCCTCTGTAACAGAAACTTGATTAACGAGTAAACCCAGGGAGCCCTATTGGACCCTGTAGCAGAAACCAGGATAATGGGCCCTGGTTATCTCCATTTGGCCCTGTAATGGAAATTCATGTAATGGCTAAACCCTGGTTATCTCTGTTTGGCCCTGTAATGGAAAGCAGGCTAATGACTAAACCCTGGTTATCTGTGTTCGGCCCTGTAATGGAAAGCAGGCTAATGGAAACGGTCTGTAAGCCCTGTTAGTGTGTAACCAGGGTAATAAGCCCTGTAGTGGAGCAATGATCCTGACCTGTGTCATGCTGAAGTAGGAGGGTAATAAAACCTGTAGTGGAGCAGTGATCCTGACCTGTGTCATGCTGAAGTAGGAGGGTAATAAAACCTGTAGTGGAGCAGTGATCCTGACCTGTGTCATGCTGAAGTAGGAGGGTAATAAAACCTGTAGTGGAGCAGTGATCCTGACCTGTGTCATGCTGAAGTAGGAGGGGTTGGCGTCCCCGTTGGCTCTCAGGCTGTTCTCCAGGGCCATCTTCTTCCGCTGCAGAGTGTCCATCAAATCCCGCAGCTCGGACGCCGACCGCATGCCCCTAGCGCTGCTGGCTCCACCCACCACCGCATGGCTGTAGTCACTGCTAAACTTCAGGTAGTCTGGAGGGGAGGGAGGGAGAGAGAGAGAGAGAGAGAGAGAGAGACACAGAGAGAATGGCATAGTAAATGGAAAGCAGAAGAAAGTGGAGATGCATCCACAACAGTAATCATGGGTAAGAGAAAGAGACAAATAGAAGAAGGGAGAAACCAAAATAAACCCATTATGAACAGTGGGAGCAACCGTACTCAAGCAATAACATGATCATCCATTTTCTTATTTTCACCCATTTAGTTTGTGGAAAACCTAAAACAGTGGAGAGATCAGCTACAGGAAAAGAGCAACAGAGGTGGTGGAAAACAGGGAGGGGAGTTAGAGTAATAGAGGGTGAATGAGAGAGAGACAAACAGAGAGACAGACAGAGAGACGATGGCCAAAATGTGAGGCTTGAGTGTACCTGAAGCCGCAGCTATTCATAGACAGGGCCCTTGGCAGAACAAACCCAACCCAAACAACTGGTAGCAAATCACCCAGAATAGGAGCCAACATGCACACCACACACACGTGCACACACACACACACACACACACACACACACACACACACACACACACACACACACACACACACACACACACACACACACACACACACACACACACACACACACACACACACACACACACACACACACACACACACACACACGTACAAAACCATCCCTCTGATCCAAAACAAACACACATGTGGTAGTTTAAGTCTAACTTGAGTCCAGTTCCTTAGTTTGGCATTTTGGGAAATGAAAAAGACCACAGCACACTCTGGAATTCCCTCAAGGGGCCCCCCGCCCTGCCCAAAGACTTGTCTTTAAAACGGTTGCAACAGTGAGTTTTTAATCAGATCAATTTGACTAAGCTATTAGCCAAAACTATTTTATACCTTGGCATCATTAGTTTATTGAACATTCAACTAGGTGTTGGGAACCGCAGCAGAACATTAGATTGGCATGGCTCCAGTCCAGTCCCACCTTCCTGTACAGGCTTTCAAAAGGCCCACCCTAAATACCAGCTCCATCATCACAGATGTAAAAATACATGGGTAGGTGAAAGCAATGTGTGAGAAACCTCCAGGTTTTTTACTTATCAGTGGTTTTATGTGGAAAAATAGCTATTACAATGTTAAGACTTAGACCACCCAGCGTTTAACTACCTCTACTACACACACACACACACACACACACACACACACACACACACACACACACACACACACACACACACACACACACACACACACACAGAGAGAGCTCTAACACTGACACATGTGGCTATGCCTGAGACTAATGTGTATGTTCCATGTATACCACATGCCAAGATTGCATACGTGTTAAAGAATCTATGCAGGAGTGAGACCAGTGTGTGTGTGTTGTGTGTGTGTGTGTGTGTGTGTGTGTGTGTGTGTGTGTGTACATTTGAATTGTGTCTACCTTACTGTTTGTACATTTGAATTGTGTCTACCTTACTGTTTTTTTAGGTAACAGTGTGTGTATTAAAAAATAGTTTGCTTGTTTATAAGAGTGTGTGTTACAGTTATAGTATGTATGAGAGAACTGGAGAGAAATGGGGCAGACACTAAAGACATCATAAGTTCTGGAAACACCCCCCCCCCACACACACACACACACACAGGGTGTTTGTGTCTATACATGGGCAGATTTATGCTTGAGGCCTGGCTTGTATCAACTCTCTTCTATCAAGACTATTTCTCTCTTCTCTTCTATGGTGAGCTAGTCTCGCTTTCCCACAAGTGTGTGTGCTGCAGTGTGTGTCTTGTCAATCTATGGGATAAAGCTAACAACTTTTGCCTATTTGTAAAAACCGTCTGGTTGTGTGTATGTATCAGTGGCCAAGCCCACCCCCTTTCCCAGGAAGGTGCGGAAGTCTTTGTTTAAGCTGTAATTCCTCTAATGGCCACTCGGGGAAGCAACTGTAGGGGGGTAAATGTTTATATAACTCGCCCGTTTTGAGTAAAATAGATGATAGAAAAGGGGATCAGTGATCACGCAGCTTGCCGATCATGGACCAATAGCAGGCGGAGCTGCGGCTCTGGGAAACTCCCATCTCACGTGAGGTGCGGAAGGACTTAACCCATTCCCTCCCACTCTGCTGACGAGAAATCAAGATGGTGACGGCCAGCGTTTGAACTCTGCCTGGTAGAAGAAATTAAATTGGATAACTACGTAACGTCCATATTATTTATGTCTATTGTATGTATGCGTGTGCGTGTGTGCGTGTGTGTGTGTGTGTGATTGATTGATTGATTGACTGATTGACTTTATTTGGTGATGTCAACAAAACAGGGCACAAATACAAAAACAGACAATCACCGAGGATAAAAACACAATAAAGTCTCAGGCTTATTTCCATTGTGGTCCTCATGAACATAAAACATAAAAGAGACATACATGAGACACGGATGGGTATCACCGTCAACACTCAAATTAAGATTAGTAACATTATTACTAGTTTGAAAAGTAATAAAGGCACACTTCAATATTATACAATACATATACATTTGTTGTTATATGTAAGGAATTTACAGACATAAAAACACATACAAACAACAAGGGAGCAAGGGAGAGTGAGTGAGTGAGCGAGTGAGGAGGTAAGGATGGCACGAGAATCGATTCTTTGGTACCAAGTCGATGCCAACATTCTAAAAATGTGACGGTACTGACTTTTCTAGAATACTGGTTTCTAATTATTTTTGACCATGGGTAAACTGAATGACAAACTATAGCTGGCTAAACTAGAGCTGTGCTGCAGTGCTGAGAGTCTTGTAAACAATGCAAGATGCCACTCTGCTC
Source organism: Poromitra crassiceps (assembly GCF_964638095.1). Lineage (NCBI taxonomy): Eukaryota > Metazoa > Chordata > Actinopteri > Beryciformes > Melamphaidae > Poromitra > Poromitra crassiceps. The sequence goes on from NC_139624.1 coordinate 80,207,154, forward strand.
GATCCAAGCACATTTTCTGCATTATATATGCAGTAAAAAAATAAATTTTCATATCTGTGCATATCGGCAAACATTTTAGCTGATACAGATATGACGTTTGATGGCCAAATGAGGCCATAACGGTACCTACTCTCCTCTACTCTCCTGGTAGTATATCGTCCTGATCGTTCATTCTGTCATCTTGTCATCAAAATATAAGGTCAGTTTTAAATGTCACCATGTCAGTAACTGCTTGCACTCTCACCCCATGTCATCTCTAAGAAAATATCAGAGAGACCGGTGCATTCCTGCTGTCTAGCAGCTTAAAGAGCAAGGATCTCACTGATATATGGTGCACGCACACACACACACACACACACACACACACACACACACACATACACACACACACACACACACACACACAAACACACACACACACACACACACACACACACACACCTTGCTCACACAACCCGATCAATCACTAAGGAATCAGCAGAATCCAGCTGTATCACCATGGCTATGGAGAGGCACCAGATGACCAAAACATTCCAATACGCTTTGAATTTAAGTGTGTGTGTGTGTGTGTGTGTGTGTGTGTGTGTGTGTGTGTGTGTGTGTGTGTGTGTGTGTGTGTGTGTGTGTGTGTGAGAGAGAGTGTCTCTAACAAAGATTTAGGAGAGGGCTCCTAAATCTCTTCACTTTAATATGATACCTGTGTCACACCTGCCTTCATTCTGTCTCTCTAATATACACACACACACACACACACACACACACACACCTACCTATCTGTAACTTTACCCTGACATCCATATCGGCCGCGGGTTCACAGATGGAGGGCATATGTATTATATCAGGGGGGGAAGTGGTGAGTAGAGGGAGTGAGGGTAGGGCCATTATAGAGTCAGCTCTCAGTCTTAATCCGTTTCACTACTGTAAAGGTCCTTACACATCAAGAGCGATGCGAATATACGCCACGAAATTGCGATGCGAGTTTTGACCCACCTGTCAATCACAGCCACAGATGTGTACACCTTGGAAGCGAATTTCTGAAAAATTGACCGTGGTTCGAAAAAATAAACACCGCAATAACGCTCAGCGAAACTTTGCCGTTGGTATGCACGGTTGCATTGACTGATATAGGTTCGGAAAATATTATTGACGTGCGAATTAATCGCACGAAAAAAACGCTCCCGATGTGTAAGGACCTTAAGACTGAGAATATTACTATTTAAATCTTTTCATAACGTTAGGTGGTGCTGTTGGAAGCCTTGCATCGGAGAACCAATCATGAGTGTTGTGCCTGCTTTCTGGGGGCAGTGACGCTCATGCAGAACCGGTGCTGTCGCGTTTGCGGAGAAACATTAATCACTTAGAAACAAACATAACCTGTTAATAGGACGTGTTTCATCCGGCCACGGCGGCTAGAGGTCTTTCCCCCAGCGATAAGCCCGACTCCCGAGGCTAATGTTACAGAGCCTGCTGATGACTCACAGTAGCAAGCGGACCACTTCCGGGTAGGAAAGATTATTGTAAAATAAACAACAAGTATAAACTCTCTTTGCAGCACATCAGTGTCTTGCTCTATATTGGAACTATGAAACATTGCATTGCCGCTACCAAATAGAATTCTAATAATAAATGTAGGCGTGTCTGCTGCCGGCCGTTCTCGCCGGGCTCAATGAACCAGATTTGGAACAGTAAATTCCCAGACGTTTGGTGGTTAGGTGGCGCTGTTGGCGCCGCTCACCAAACGTCTGGAAACCGAGACTAGGGCCATTATGTTTTTTTTCTTCTCCAAATTCAGTTTTATTTTAATTTCCAAATCCGTTTTATTTTTTTCCAAATTCTGTTTTTTTCCATTTTAATTTAGGGGTTCAGATGGATATTTTTTTGTTTTTTTATGACTTGGCTCTCTCAGACAGCCTCTTCGACATGTTTCTCAAAGTGAAACATGTCGTCTACACCCCAATCGAAAACGGAATTATTTCTCTAGGGCTATTTTACAATTATTACAATCTTTTTAGGCTACTACAATAATTATCTGTTATTTTGATTTGGATAATTAGGCCTACTTTTGTCAATTTCAGACAAATTGAGGTTCAATGAGGGTGGTAGGAGGAGCCAAAAGCTGATAGATGGAGGAGAGGATGATAAGAGATGTGTGTGAGGGGGGGGAGCAGAGAGAGAGAGAGAAAGCAACATAGAGAGACAGAGAGAGAGAGTAGTCTCTTAAAACTGACAAGTTGGCTCCCGCAATTTTCAAATGCTTCACATCTGTACTTCAAGCAGGGAAAACGTGGCCAAAGCAGAAAAGGAAACTGAGGGAAAATAATGAGCGATGATAGGGGGATGGCGGGAAAGGGGGAAGGTGATTGGAGAAATACGAGCGGATGTCCCGCCTTTCCATTTCTCCAATCACCTGCACCCGCCCCCCCCCCCCCCCCCCCCCCCCCCCCCCCCAACTTCCTTTCATTTGACAAGGCTCTGTGGGTGTGAAGTACAGACTGCTGATGCATTCGTAGAATGTAGAAGAGACAGTCTGGCTTGAGAGACGAGAGAGAGAGAGAGAGAGAGAGAGAGAGAGAGAGAGAGAGAGAGGCAAAAGGCCTGGGATCAAGTGCAGTTCAAGAGTCAGAGAAAGGGTACAAAGGTTTACGCCACATAGGGTGTGTTGTGTGTGTTTGTGTGTGTGTGTTTTAGGGATGCAGCGGTTTCCGGTTTGAAGGTATACCGCGGTTTGAAAAAGTCACGGTATCAAAACCACTAAGATTTGCCATCATACCTTCTCCACGGTATCAGCTGTTTCCCCAAAACAACATGCCCAGGTCGCTTTGCAGAGTGCAGCGTACGTGGCCCCTCCCCCTTGCTGCATGCTTACCTAGACGCACAGTAGTGAGGAGCTGTGAGGAGCTGTCCCTGACTGTTTACAACCGTGTGTGTGATAAAGCAGGAGAACGCAAGGACCCCCCTGAACTTTCCCCCCATCTAAAAAGACGACGTCGGCACTCGGCTGTATGGGAATATTTCGGCTATTGTAAAAATACAGATGGCCATAGCCTCAACGCGAGACTCATCCGAATGACGAGTCTCGCGTTGAGGCTAGGATGGCCAGGGCTTAGATCTGCGTGAGCACGACCCGTCGTTATTTGTCAAATTCAAGGTACATTAAAACGTTGTCTTGCTTTAACATACATCGCATTGGACATAAACCATTTCCATTTCCACCCGCAGGTTTGAGGAGTAGCTAACAAACGCCAGATAAATACCCTCTCTAGTCTAGGCTAACGTTACCTACTGAGGCAGCTAACATGGCTAATTAGCTAGCTAACACCAGCTATCCTTCTCCTCTAACTAACGTTAACGACACGTTAGTTGACTGAGCGAACGTCGCTGTACAGCAGGTCGTTATCAAAACGTATTGCACTGAAGAGAAGTAACATTAGATAATGACGAAAGATTCCTCCAAACTGGCAGTGGAAAATTATGCACAAACTTTGTGTGTGTGTGTGTGTGTGTGTGTGTGTGTGTGTGTGTGTGTGTGTGTGTGTGTGTGTGTGTGTGTGTGTGTGTGTGTGTGTGTGTGTGTGTGTGTGTGTGTGTGTGTGTGTGTGTGTGTGAGAGAGAGAGAGAGAGAGAGCGTCAGTAACAGGGACAGGGCTGTGGCTGTGTGTATCCTGTGTGAGACAGAGTGGGGGTGTATGTGTGAGGAAACAATCATTATTTGTGTCCAGTGTTCACCCATTACAAAAGAGAAGCTTTGATTGTTATGTTTTAGTTTTACATCAAATTAATTACCGTAAATTCCGGACTATAAGCCGCGGCTTTTTTCCCGTTTTTTGGCCCCTGCGGCTTATATAACGGTGCGTCTTATCTATGGATTTTTTCAGAAAAAAAAAAAAAAATACAAATAAAATCTCTCTTTTTTAGCACTCTTTCTAACTATAAATCCACTTCTGTTTTAATTTCCTCTCTTGCCCTCTTTTCACCACACCGCGGACACTGTGTGCACTGTAAAAATAAACAACGGTGGTGTTGTGTTATGTTGTTTTGTTGAAATGTTACGGTAATACGGTAAATGGGAGCTTCCTCAAACAGCCATCTCTTTCCCGACAATCCCCTCTGTGCGTGACCACTTACATATGGTAATTACGGTAAGCAAACGGCCACTCGGCCATCAACTCCCTCCCCCGACTACCAGGAGAAAATCACAAACTTCGGCGAATTCACACAAAGGAAGATCAAGGAATATTCCATCGAACCGGAGCAGATCATAAATATGGATGAAGTGCCTTTGACGTTCGACCTGCCACTCACTCGGACTGTTAACAAGAAGCGCCCTGGAGGATTCTTTCACCAAAAAAAAGCTTTGCTCGTTCTCGACAGCATGAGAACGAGCA
>NC_139624.1:80211738-80251738 GCF_964638095.1 Poromitra crassiceps
AAGCAAGATGGTCAAAGTGGGCCCTGCCCTTCACAATGCAAAACAGACCGGCGTGCTATACCTGACAACATCTGGTGTCGGAGCAGCATAACAGATAAAAACATACCCGGTGGCAACACACTTTCTGTACATTTTGTATCCTCTCATAGAATAGTTTTCACTAAGACAGGAGAGGATAGGGTTATTAAGGGTCAACGTACTAAGGACAGGTTGGGATTGCTGTTTCAAGAAGTCCAGACAAATGGCTCCTTAAAATGATACTGTATGTTCAGAAGCAGCGAGATGGGGGAGTGCAGAAGATAAGATTGAAACAAACAGTCGGGGTCATGTTTTTAGGCCTTCACACTCACAGAGCCAATGCTGTCTTCCAGACACCTGGGACATGGGTGTTTCACCCCACCTTCAAAGCATTCCAGAGCACAAAGGCAAAACACAAGCAAGAAACATGGCGGACCGCAACAAACTTTTTTTTGTTTGGCAAATAGCAAGACAGCTTAACAACGAGCAGAGCACCTTGCATATTTAAATGAAAATGAGGAGCGGCAACAACACACAAGGTAACAGATTATATTATACAATTTTTTATTTAGGCACTTCATACTTTGGACTACATACTCCATGGTTGCGGCCATTGTTGTGTGACGTCAGACAACTGATTCCCAGCCTAGTGGGGGTAGATTTTTTTCTCCCAGTTTTCAAGTCAGAGCTCCCACTTTGAGTGCAGTTCTACTGTAATCACACGAACACCGCCCTATTATCTTCCAGGGCGGCTTCCGACAAACACAAACACAATCAATTTCCGACACACACGGACACAATCGACATCCACAATCCTATGACATCATCAGTAATGTCATAGACATTGTGATGTCATCACTGATACTTTCTGCCATCATTTACCACTCATGATGTCACTGTTATGATGTCACAGTGACAGATGATGTCACTGTTGGCATTATGATGTCACAGATGATATTACTGTCATAAAGGTGAGGCTATAAAGTGGTGGGAGTATAAGCCCCAGTTCACACTATACGCCGAAGCAACGCTCAACCTAAGCTCAACCTACGCTGAACCCACAAGTTGCATTTAGGCGTTAACTTGTTCACATCACCCGCGCGCATGTCACGCTGAAGCCACGCCGAAGCCACACTCACGCCTTGCTCAAGCGATCATTCAGGATTCACTCTTATTTTCCATGCGTGACGCGTGAAGCTTGAAGCTGCCAGGCATGAAGTCAATGGGAGTTGTGGGCGGGTCCAAGGCGTGCCGAGGAGGCGGTGAGAGGAAAAGAGAAGGCTTCTTGTGTGAACGGTTAGGCGTCAGTTCAGCTTGTGCCTGCCTCAAGCTTCAGCTCTACTTATGTCCGGCGTCCTGTGTGAACTAGGGCATTCACAGACTAGTCGACTAGTAAAACCACTAGTCGACACTGTGCTTAGTAGTCGACTAGTCGTTTTAGCAAAAAAAACATTTTTTTTTTTTTTAATCTTTAAGAAAGAACATGAGGTATTTACACGACATACATGGACTATCATATCCCATATTCCCCACAAAGAACATCAAAACACAACAAAACAAAACAAGAAAACTGCATAAGATACACAATAATCCAAGAACAAACAAGACTATTGGACAAACAACCAAACAAAAACAATGCATTCAAAGTAAATACATAGATCTTGCCCTGTTGGCAGCTAGGAAATGCATAGCTTTAAATTGGAAAGCATCCAATCCCCCAGCTGTAGTTCACTGGTGGAATGAACTCTCAAGCTACCATACGTTGGATAACATTTACTACAAGAGCAAATTCTTAGACATCCCCAAAATATGGCAACCACATACAGAGTTTGACTTTAAGAACTTTTTACCCCAGTGTCATTAGGCTTATCAGGATAGGAGCTGAATGCATTGTTTTTGTTTGGTTGTTTGTCCAATAGTCTTGTTTGTTCTTGGATTATTGTGTATCTTATGCAGTTTTCTTGTTTTGTTTTGTTGTGTTTTTATGTTCTTTGTGGGGGATATGGGATATGGGATATGATAGTCCATGTATGTTGTGTAAATACCTCATGTTCTTTCTTAAAGATAAAAAACAAAAAAAAACAAAACAAAAAACGACTAGTCGACTAGTCGACTACGTTTAGGGACGACTAGTCGACTAGTAAAATTCACTAGTCGTGAATGCCCTAGTGTGAACAAGGGCTAAGTAGGACTGGTACTACACTACTTGACTGTGCCAACAATGCCCAAGTCAAATGTCAGAAATTGGCTCAAGACAGAGAAAGAGCAGCGAACTGCAGAGGAAATTTGAGGAAAGATTGGAACTACAACCAAGCAAGGTCTTCTCCTTTGAGATTGTGGATGATGAGAGTGGGGAGATCAAGATCACAGCTTTCAACAAGGAGGTGGACAAGTGTGTCGCTTTAGTGGATCAAGGCAAGGTGCACTACATCAGTGAGGCCATGCTGAAGCTGGCCAACAAGGAGCACACAACGCTGAAGAACAATTACGAGATGACACTCCATGATAGTTCCATCGTGCCCTGTGGTGACAGCCAGGGCTCTCAAAGTACAACTTTGTCCCCATCGCCGAGCTGGAGAACAGACAAGGATGCTTTCCCGTATCACCACTGGCAAAGTGGTGACAGCCACCATAGGTCGCGGAACCGCCCGGGCCACACGGGCCCGGGCCCGTGTGACCCGGGCCCGGGCCCGGGTACATTTCAGTTCCCAAAAAAAGTCAGAAGGAGCTGATGCACACGTTCAGTCTCTTAAAGGCAAGTGCGTCGGAGATGCAGTACATATGAGAGAAATAAAGAGGATTCCCGCACACTGTCAATTACTTGCAACAAACTTTAATTAACAACGTTTCGGTCTATCAACCTTCATTTAACCTGATGAAGGTCGATAGACCGAAACGTTGTTAATTAAAGTTTGTTGCAAGTAATTAATTAAAGTTTGTTGCAAGTAATTGACAGTGTGCGGGAATCCTCTTTATTTCTCTCATAGTTCCCCAAATTCTTTTTTTTGGGTTTTTTTTTGGTTGATTTTTTAGATTTTCTTTTTAGAATTAAACCTCATTTACTTATTACACTCGACTGGTTGTTTTTCAGATGTGATGTGAATCTAAAGTGAACTAAACAAGTCAGATCCACTATAAATGTTTTTCAGTAGATGCTGTGATGTAGCCACAAGAAAGGTGCAATATTAATGTTTTTCAGGAGATGGCGATGTTGCTAGCTATAGGTTCTAAACAAGAAATATGGTTCAAATGTTTACAGTAGTTTTCCTTTCTTGCTGCACTACAATGTTACAATGCTGTGAGACGGAGCTAAACACAAAAGATGCATTATTAATGGTTTTTCATGAGATACTCAGTATTTAATACTAATACTAATAATAGAAAAGGAGAACATACTGAACAATGACATCACAACAGTATAATCCTAATGTTAATTTAAAATTAAATATTCTTCTAAATATGGATAAAAGTCCAAAAAACATAAAATTTTCTTTGACGCTGCCGAGATTCCATTCCTTACAGCACCCCCTACTTAATAATAGTTCCAGCGCGGCTGCGAAAATGTGGTGGCGCATTGTGTCAAGTGTACTGGCTCGGGGAACGGTCCGGCCCCCGGTCCCTTACAATTTATTTGAATAGCCCTGCTGTAATTTATAGATTCATTATGCTATAACTTATTTGTACTGACACGTATGCTTATATTAACCCAGTGGCACTCATATTCTGCTTTATTTCAAGAAAAACATTTTGGCTAGTTGAAATTAATTGGCTGTAACTTTAAAATCTAGCAGCCATATTGGCTGGTGATAAAAAAAAAGTTTAATCTCAAACCCTGCAGGGAGAGCAGGTGGTGACATAGGAGTGAGTGAGAAAAGGAGCAAATATATGATTGTTAAGACTGAATACTGACGTCACAACCGTCTAATCCTAATGTTAATTTAAAATTTGATATTCCTATATGAATCTGGCTTCAAACGACCAAAATCTTTATATGATGATAATAATAATAATCAATGATGGTGGTTCACAGACCTGTGTGTGTGTGTGTCATCTCCAGTCTCCACCCCAGAAATCGAGCGTGCAAGGTTTCTAGCCCTTACTAATGATGTAAATAAACATGTCAAATCTTAACATGGTCAATATTCAACAACTATTTTCATGCCAGCAATCATGTTTTAAAAGTGTTTTTTTATTTAAACTTATTAGCTCTCCAAAAGGGGCAGCAAGGTGTCCATGGTAGAACTTTGAATAAACTTTCGATTTCTCAGGGCGAGATCTTGGCATATTCATGAATTGACTAAGATATGGAATGTTGCCAGGCAGATTAAGTGTTGCCTTCAAACAGTGTGTGACTCATGTAACACAACCGGTCTCCTCCCTCCCTGAGAGTATCAAAACACAAGCACATTTGTTTTTTTAATCTAAATTGGTGCCATGCAGAAACAAGCTATTGCAGAAGATGTGCATGTGGAAGGTGAGATGGACTGGAGGTTTGGAAGCAGGAACAAGAAAAGAATGTAGACATTTGGCTGCCTTTTGATTACTCAGGTTGCATTTCCATGTCAAAGTTTGGCAGGTGTATTTGAAACAGACAGTCCATTAAAATTGTATGAAGTCAGAAAGCTGGACCTTTTAATTCAGGCAAAAAAATAATAATAATAATAATAATAATAAAAAAATAAATAATAGAGGGCACTCGGTAGAGTACATACATTCGCCATGGCGTGTTACCCCCATTTCCACGCCTCCTTTTGGCCAGTAGGTGTGGAAAGCCACACCTTGACCTATGACCAGCATGACCTATGACCAGCCTTTCTACAAAGTTCTGTGGTTACGTGAATCCGTTCAGAAGTTTAGGCGCCTTTTTGTGATTGGCCACGGCCATTGCCACACCCCTTTTGGCTAGTGGGTGTGGAAAGTCAATCAGTTCATCCTTAGTCCATGAGCAACTTTTCTGCAAAGTTTTGTGGTGTTACGTGAATCCGTGTGGAAGTTAAGCGCCTTTTTGGGATTGGCTACGGTCATTGCCATGCCCCCTTTTGGCTAGTGGGTGTGGAAAGTTAATGAGTTAGTCTTGACCTAACCAACCTTCCTACAAAGTTTGGTGGTGTTATGTGAATCCGTTTGGAAGTTAGGCGCTTTTTTGTGATTGAACATGCCCACTACAGCGCCCCCTGTTGGCCAGTGGGTGTGGAAAGCCAGCTTTAGGCCTGCAAAAACACATGCCAGATGTCTGTTTAAGTATAGTATGGACATACACACGCACGCACGCACGCACGCACGCACGCACACACACACACACACACACACACACACACACACACACACACACACACACACACACACACACATGAGCAAACTCTACAGGGAAAGATAAAAGACTCCAACAGGGGAGCAATCACATTTAACCTTTCTGCCAAGTTTTGTGCAAATCCGTTCATAACTTTTTTAGATATCCTGCAGACAGACAAAGAGGGGGAAAAACATAACCTCCAGCCAACTCTGTTGGTCAACTCTGCACGCACTTAACAAAAAAGTAAGATGTAGACTAAATATAAACAAGCTAGAATGTGATTAGCACTTTCCCCAAACTAAACTAAAATCTCACTATACCCATGACATGTATTCTGTTCATAATAGGCTAATTTATTTTGAACATTAGTACACACATCACATCTAATTCAAGTTATACCAGGCTCATAGTTAAAGTTTGAGTCATAAGGCAGAGCAAAACAAGGGCCTTGTTAGATCTTAGGTCTCACCACACAGGCACCTACACCACCATACTGTAACATGCTTTGGTGTTGCACTTGCTACAGGTTTGTGTTACTTTTTACAGACAGACCTTGTTCAAACTGGCCATAGGCTATAGTGTCAGAACAGTATTCGGTGATTACAATTAGGATTCACAGATCGACGAGTGTCTTAGACCAGCCTTGGATTTGGCCCAGTTTCACAGATTTGGAGTAAGCCTAGTTTGAGTGTGCATAATTTGTTATGTACCCATACTGTATGTACCCAATACCATACAACCCTACCCATGTATGTACCCATACTGTATGGCAGTGATGACATATACTGTGTGTACCATCACTCTAGGGCTGAGTATCAAACTTTGATACTTTTTTGGCACCGACCAAATTACGTTGGACATGCTGAGTATCAATTCACGTGCCAAATTTCAATGCCAAATTTTTGTATACGAGCATGAGATTACCCTTGCAGCTTGTCAATGACGAGTGCCAGTGATCGTGTTCAATGTTCACCTCCTAGAATCTAGAAGATCTTGGGAAAGATATTGCATGCTTCCTCAGAGACAAACACAACAGTGTCCTCACGCTATGCCCTGGTGGTGACAGACTGTGACAGGTTGGAGGTTGTAGGGATGGGTTTGGCAGAGGAGAGGGAGGGAGGGAGGGAGGGAGGGGGTTTATTTGGTGTGGTGTGTAAAATAAATTATGTTCTAAATAAATAACAATGTTGAAATTTTGAAATTTTGACTTTTTTTTTTTTTTTACAACTGAAATTAAAAATTGTATTATTACAAAGAGAGTAAAGTATCGAAAAATTTATGTTCAGGAGTCAAGGTATCTGTACCGGTATCAAAGATTTTTGAACGATACCCAGCCCTACATCACATACCTTTTAATCTAGGGATATGTCTAATCCATGTATGTAAAATCTACCCAAATGACATACATACATGTATGAATGTATATTTAACACTGTATTATCCTCCTTTTATTATTATTATTATATCAAGGTTCAAGGTTCAAGGATATTTATTGTCATTCCAAAACATGAAACATGGAAGGGAACGAAATATGAACTCAAGGTCCTGGTGAATAGATCAACTAGGATATCATAAATCATAAAATGTCATAAAAACAACTGAGTACTAAGAAAGGAAAACAATATAAAAACATATAAATTAGAGACATCATAAAAACAACATACGGTAATACCTGATGTAAGAGCAAGGAAAACAATTTAAGGTGCATGTGTTCAACAGGGAGCCACTTAAAGTTCATTTTGTTTCGCTCACAGCTGGCGGCATTAAAGTGCGAGGAGTGTGGCAGCAGTTCATTTCAGGAGCAGCAGATTTTAAATATATACATATATAGATATAATACATACTATGTACTATATATAAAAAATAATATATATGTATATAATTAGATACATAAAAAAAATAAGGTTATATAAAAGGGAGCAGGTGGGAAATGTTTGTTTCAATTTTTGTCCCACTGATGATGTCATAATCAGTGACATCATTATTGAAATTATCTTATGACATCACTGATGATGTCATAGGCACTAATGATGTCATAGGTATGTCATAGGTGACATAATCAGTGATGGCATAGGCATTGTGACATCATCAGCGACAGGATGTCATCAGTGATGCGAAGTTGTGCAATTGGCTCAACAGTCATGTGACATTTCTTGCCCCAGAAGTGAATTCCCCATTCATTTCCTCTAGACTTTTGAAAAATCCTTATATAGTTTAGTTTAGTTTAGTTTAGTTTATTAGGATCCCCATTAGCCATTACACAAGGAAACAGCTACTCTTCCTGGGGTCCACAGTCAAAACAAACAATACAGATACATTACAAATATGCAAAGTAAAAGACAAAACACATTTTAAAATCATAAATTTAAGACAAACAAGAGAAAACAAACAAAAACCCACTCAACCTGGTTCTACAGCATATGTCCATCCAAATAACCATGTAACCTCCATCACAATCTTCCTAAAATACTATACAGTATATACAGGCATATAATACTATAATATAATACATCTACCTATAGCCTAACTAATACATTACTATCCGTTTATCAATCATTATCTATCATCTGTCCACCCATAGTACATCCTTATGTTATATAACGTCTAACTATATTACTACATTAATTACTATCGAGTTACTAGTTAGTTACTAACGAGTTTTAAGGCTTGAACCAAGCCAACCAGTCTTCCAGAGAATCGTGAGTGACCATAAAACATTTCAGTTTCAGCAAAAACAAAAAATTAATGCAGGGAAAAAAAGATTGAAAATTTGATTTTTCTTTTTTGCTTTTCTTTTTTGTTTTTGCTGAAAGTGAAACGTAGAAGTGAAACGGTAGATGCAGGCAGACGGCATCTACCTACTTATTTTTCAGACGGCTTTGCCTCTACTCACTTCTAAATCTCCTCTGATGCGCATAAAGGCGTAAATTACAGTCTACCCACGCACTTCTCCAGGGACCACTACACCGCTGTCACTCACGATTCTCTGGAAGACTGGTTGGCTTGGTTCAAGCCTTAATACTTGTTATATAAGGATTTTTCAAAATGTCTATGGAGAAAATGAATTGGGAATTCACTTCTGTGGCAAGAAACGTTACATGACTGTTGAGCGCTATAGTGTGCTGCGCATGCCAATAGAGCAGGCGAGGCCACACAGCAACCGAACTGCGTGTGGCGAGCGAGCCTAGGGTTTCGGCCCCTTGATACTCTAGTATAAATACAATGTTCCTTGTCTGATTATACCAATTGACAGAAATCTTAGGCCTAAAGTACAGTAGGCTCCATATTAACCATCTTTGTCTGTTGACTTCCATTCACTAGAGGAGACATCTAAAGAGCAAGGAGAAGAAGAAGCTGTGCAGAGCCCGGGCGATCCTGACTAGACTGACTACATGCTTCGAGATGTTGAGTTCAGATGATAAGTCTTAAACTGACCTGGCAAACTGAGACAAAACTAGTGAAAACTGTGAAGCCACAGAGAGAAAAAGAAAACTTTCTGAAGCAAGTCCTGCTAAACCATCATTGGATTACACAAGAGGAAGTCTCCACTTTGTTTAAGCTCCCCTGTGAAGTAGCAGTTTCTCCCTCCTGCAGCTGTTTTGGATGGTGTATGTCCACTCACTCTTCTGAAACCAGACATTAAGCCAACTGGAGAAAACTAAGTTCAAGTCCCTCCAACACATCGGGTTCAATGTGGTCAGGGCCTACATTATACCAGCTCTGATCATGCTGAATGCACAAGAATGTCTTATGGACTCCATGAAAGCAGCAGAACATCCAAAGACTCTCTGAGACTGATGAACATGGTGCATTAAAGTCTATTAGAGCTGATATGTGCAGCTGAAAGGGATATTTTTTTAGCCATTGGATGTTGAGGGATATGCTGTGACTATTGCGTGCACTTGGCATTGACTGCACAAGTATGACCAGGGATTATGAAGGTGCTCAAAGGCAGTTTTGATTTCACTTTGGATAAGAATAACAAATAACTAGTCTTGGCACATCTAACTGCTCTTCCTTTTGTTCGGGACGTTGATTTAGACACTCATACAGTACATTGTGTTAACAGTAAAGTATGATTGAGTATGATTGACATTTTAAGAGTACATTCCATCACAGACGACTGATTTCTGTCTGCTCCGTGATACATCTAAAAGATGCTTCCTCATCGCTTTCATTTGGAGCTTTGATTAATGGTTCCTGTGTATTTTTTGATAGCCTTATCAGAGATATAGTGTCCGTGTATAAAGTATACTTGATATACGGTAGCTTGGTGAGCTTAAGTGCTCAACTGCCACATTTGTTACCTTACGTCACTTTTTAAGCACGCCATTTGTTGGTTTACATAAACAAAAAAGGGATAATGGTTGGTGCCTTCACCCCCAGTTTTAGCTATCATAATTAATCTAAGCCATTTTCTGTTTTCTCCAGGGACTATGCACAGCTGTGTCGATTTCTTTATGTAAAATGGATGTTTTCTCAGCATAGTATCATATATTGTTACTCATACTAAACTAATGTATAACCCATGATACATAAATGCCAAATATATTTATATATAAAACCAAGTAAAGGCTTCTGTGCAAGTGTGAAATGCATTGTATTTAATTATTTCCCTATTTACCTAATAACAGTGTAGATTGACTCGCTCGCACAGACACTCACAATTGCATCGCAGCGCTCTTCATAGAAGTTTATTGAGGGTGGATAATACAGTACATGACAATAAGTGCACAAGCGTATCTGGGCTAACAACCACTGCATCCAGTACAGGCAAATGAACCTATCCAGTACGTGAAAGCATTGCTTGTCATGTACAGTAAATAGTTTTCCTCTAGGGGTGCTGGGGGAGGGAAGGGGTTCTCACACAAAGTCTTGCTCCCCAAAGTACCACAATCGTGATGTGAGTGACAGTGACAGATCATTACCCATACACCTCAAGTAGAGACACTTTCTCCACTTGTTTCCCATGTCGGTGTATCCCCTAACAAAGTACAGTACCTGGAATAAGATGTGGAATCTGACTGTAGACATGTGTCTAGTCTGACCCTCCTGTGTTTCATGTGCCTTAGCTATGTGAAGTTACTGCCGTACCAGTAGCATAGTTAAAGGTATAAGCAAGGATACTGCGGCACAGGGGGGATGCCTATACAAAGTCACAATTCTGAACAAAATCCTGAATAGCCATGGTTTTGAAATAAAACCGTGGGCAAGAGAAGGCATGGATAAAGTCGTTGCAGCAGAACTTTACTCATCCTCAACACCTGTAATGTCCAACTGAATACTGACTCAATAGAAACACTGTAAATGGGAAAATAAATGTAACGTATCAAGGTGCCTTAAAAGTTTCATACATCCAAATAAAAACATTTAAATTCTATAGATAACGTTAAAAAAAGAAGCAGAGTCACTGAGCAAAAATCAGATGGAAAATAATATATGAAAATAAATAACTCATTTCATTGTATAAAATGAGGGGGAATAAAAGGATTGACCCTTGAGTAATGCTACATTTCAAAACACCTGTATATAAATGTTAGGCCTATAATGGCAGCAATAAGAGAGTTGGAAACAAACATTGCTTTTAAAGTAACGTACAAAAAACAAACAGGTAGCACTGAGATTTAACAGCTAGCTTTGACTGGTCCCGGTCAAAGGCGTGTGAAACCTTTCCCAAATTTCAAAACCTTTCTTCTTTACAATAAACACATTGTCTTTTTCAGTAGTCAATCATATTGCACTTCATCAGGAATATATTTTTGTATGCGAGGGAGCGGAGGGCGATGGGAGAAAGGAATTCAGGATTTCATATTATGGTTGATTGGGGATCAGAATAAAAGGGCACAAGAACTAGTCACCTCTAATAAGTGCCCCACACATTTCCTTTTTCTCCTTTTTCACATTTGAACTCATTTACTAGCTTTATTCCCTCTTCACCTCCGCTACCATCTTATTCTTCCATGCACAGATGCACCAATACTAGTGTGTCACTACTGAATGAGTACTGAACTCTTAATTATTGACCCATCTGATCCCGATTTGGACCACGTTAGTGCTCTGGACAAAAATAAATAACAAATCTCCCTTTCAGATGACGCATCAGTCTGTGTGTGAAGCAGAGGCTCAAGCTTCTTGGTGTTTTATTTCCAGGGATACAAACTCATGGAGAGAGTGAAAAAGGTGACAGACACCAGGGCAGACTCAGAAACTACTCAGAAATCATTCACACAAGTTGCCCTATTTTGGGATCAAAAAGGTGACTGTCACCTAAAGGTAACTAGTTTGCATCCCTGATTTCTGATCCTTGGATCATATCGGACTTTATTTTTGGGGAAATTCTCGGATGCCAGTCTGAGTATCGGCGCACCGCCACTCTCTTCTATTCTGTGCTCCTTCAGATACACATCCGCCTGATCCCACACTCGCAACAGAATTTGGCTGACTCGATAGGATACCTGGTCCTACACGAGTGACAGAACTTGTTCTTCGTTCCACCGTTGTCCACTTCGTTCCCACTATTGGCATCATTCCTGAGAGGTTTGAGAGAGAAGACAGAAGCGCCAGTGATGGATAACAATAATGTTAGCAAATCATAGAATGCTTTGTTTATGTAGCGCTTTTTCAGCTAGACACCTAACAGAAAATGTATTTCAAAGACTACTTACTACTACTGAATATTATAATGAAAATCGCAATCAAACAGATAAAACCTCATAACATAACAGAATTAACATTAAGTAAAAGTACAAAGATCTCCATCAATGTTTAATCTTAACAATAGAGTATTGAAATAGTAAGAATATTGCTAGATATCAAACAGCGGGTGTTTGATTGTTCCTTATTAATCATGTTGATCAAGCGTTTCAATTTGAAAGTAACACTCCAGTGTGTTTGTCCAGTGTGTTTGTCTAGTAGTCAGTGTTACATATTGAGCCATAGAGATTCCAGTCTAAGGATTATTGGAGTTATTGTTTCTTCCCTGACAATGTCATTTATGTTTTTTTTACCCTGTACTTGAAGTTTGTTAAATAAACTACCTAATCTAACCTAACCTAATCTAATCTAAAGGAACGTTTCTCCCCCCCCCCCCACAAAGCTTGCCAAAGACATTTTCTGATCAAAAGTGAAACAAGCGTGAATAAGGAAAGGACATTGTTCAGTGGGATTGTCTCGAAAAGATGATGAATAGTTGTGATACAGCATACAAAAATAGAACGCCACAAATGTGTGCAACTTAAAAGTTGTAGGAGCTTCATTCTTCCAAAATAGGAGCATGCATTACTTAGCACTTTTAGATGTTCTTGGTCCAAATAAATAAATATATTTTTTGCCTATAGAGAGATTAACTCTTGAAAAATATAACCGTGGTCACATTTGTCAAGATCTGTGGTGCCCCCTACTTTCTGTTTGGAAAACTTTTCTCAAGGTGATTCATAACCGACTTGGACATCTGCAGTATGGGTCCCTATGGACATTATAAATTAAGGACATATCATGTTACCATCACAACTTCGTCGTTGCTTGTTTCTTTCTTATTTTATTTTAATTGTTTGTATGTTTTTTATATACAATGTGTAAGTATGCTTGTGTGAGTGCATGTATGTGCACCTGTGTACAATATAATGTTTTTGTTTGGGAGGCAGGACATGATGATATTCAGTGTACTGTTAAGTTGGTATGCTGCTCATCTAAATTTGTCATGGTTGATTATTGTACACTCTTTAAAAATAAAAAAGATGGTGTGCAACTGGAGGGAACTCTGTGTACTGTAGGCAATATTGTCATGAGCAGATAATATTGCCTGAAACACTTCAGAATTCATCCTGCTGCTGTTGTCAGGCAGTCACATCATCAATAAATAATAAATAAATACAAGGGAACGAGTTCTATTCACAGCCATGGCTGTCAATAGAAAGGCTAGCCATAGCCAAATAGCACAACGACCAAATAGCACAACGACCTCACAAGGTTCCTCCTCAGCCAAGTCACTGAGGCAATCCATATGGTGGAAAGGTTTTCTTGCGTTCACTGGGGGTGTGGGGACGCCGCTGTGTCCCAGCCCGGCCTTCTCTCCCACGCCTTATGTGTGGGGGGGGGGGGGGGGGGGTCGAGGGCTGGGTTGGTTTAGAACAGTTTAGGTAGGCGATAGATTAGCTACAGCCTAAGGCTGACCTGTTATAGTGTTCAGGCAAAGATCAGACTAGAGCAGAGTAGGATAGGCCAGATTAGGCTGTAGATTAGCTAGATACTATGTCCCAGTTAGCTCTGGTTAATGCTTAGAGTAGTCAGTTGTCTGATCTCCCCCCCCCTCTCTTTCTCTTTCCCCCGCTCCTTTCCCTTCTTCCCCCTTCCTGTTCCCCCCTCTCCCACACTTCCCACTCCCCCCCCCCCGCCTCCTCTCTTTCCATGCTCTTTCCTCCCCCACATCCCACCCCCCCTCCCTTCTCCTGCTCTCTCCTCCTTCTCCCCCCCTCTGCTCCTTCTCCTCTTCTCCCCTATTTTCCCGAACCCCTACCACTTCCTGCACCCTCCCACCTCTCCTTCTCTGTTCTCTCTGTCCTCTCCCCTCTCTCACATTCCCCCTGCTCTCCTTCCCCTGCACCCTCCCACCTCTCCTTCTCTGTTCTCTCCTCCTCTCTGTCCTCTCCCCTCTCTCACATTCCCCCTGCTCTCTTTCCCCTGCACCCTCCCACTCTGTTCTCTCCTCCTCTCTGTCCTCTCCCCTCTCTCACATTCCCCCTGCTCTCCTTCCCCTGCACCCTCCCGCCCCTCCTTCTCTGTTCCCTCCTCCTCTCTGTCCTCTCCCCTCTCTCACATTCCCCCTGCTCTCCTTCCCCTGCACCCTCCCACCTCTCCTTCTCTGTTCTCTCCTCCTCTCTGTCCTCTCCCCTCTCTCACATTCCCCCTGCTCTCCTTCCCCTGCACCCTCCCTCCTCTCCTTCTCTGTTCTCTCCTCCTCTCTGTCCTCTCCCCTCTCTCACATTCCCCCTGCTCTCCTTCCCCTGCACCCTCCCACCTCTCCTTCTCTGTTCTCTCCTCCTCCACGTTTTCCCCCCGCCTCCTTCTCCCCCCCCTCTGCTCCTTCTCCTTCTCCTCTTCTCCCCTATTTTTCCCGAATCCCTCTCCTCCTCTCTGTCCTCTCTGGGGGGGGGAGGGGGGGGGCGGAGAGGTCTGTTCCCTCCCCCGCCTCCTCCTCTCGCGTTCCCCCTGCTCTCCCTCCCCTGCACCCTCCCACCTCTCCTTCTCTGTTCTCTCCTCCTCTCTGTCCTCTCCCCTCTCTCACATTCCCCCTGCACTCCTTCCCCTGCACCCTCCCACCTCTCCTTCTCTGTTCTCTCCTCCTCTCTGTCCTCTCTGGGGGGGGGGGGGGGGAGGGGGAGGAGGGGGCGGAGAGGTCTGTTCCCTCCCCCGCCTCCTCCTCCCGCGTTCCCCCTGCTCTCCCTCCCCTGCACCCTCCCACCTCTCCTTCTCTGTCCTCTCCCCTCTCTCACATTCCCCCTGCACTCCTTCCCCTGCACCCTCCCACCTCTCCTTCTCTGTTCTCTGCTCCTCTCTGTCCTCTCTGGGGGGGGGGGGGATGTGGGGGAGGAGGGGGCGGAGAGGTCTGTTCCCTCCCCCGCCTCCTCCTCTCGCGTTCCCCCTGCTCTCCCTCCCCTGCACCCTCCCACCTCTCCTTCTCTGTTCTCTCCTCCTCTCTGTCCTCTCAG
Source organism: Poromitra crassiceps (assembly GCF_964638095.1). NCBI lineage: Eukaryota > Metazoa > Chordata > Actinopteri > Beryciformes > Melamphaidae > Poromitra > Poromitra crassiceps. The sequence continues at coordinate 80,226,757 of NC_139624.1, forward strand.
AGAGGTCTGTTCCCTCCCCCGCCTCCTCCTCTCGCGTTCCCCCTGCTCTCCCTCCCCTGCACCCTCCCACCTCTCCTTCTCTGTTCTCTCCTCCTCTCTGTCCTCTCCCCTCTCTCACATTCCCCCTGCACTCCTTCCCCTGCACCCTCCCACCTCTCCTTCTCTGTTCTCTCCTCCTCTCTGTCCTCTCTGGGGGGGGGGGGGGGGATGTGGGGGTGGAGGGGGCAAAGAGGTCTGTTCCCTCCCCCGCCTCCTCCTCCGGCATTCCCCCTGCTCTCCCTCCCCTGCACCCTCCCACCTCTCCTTCTCTGTTCTCTCCTCCTCTCTGTCCTCTCCCCTCTCTCACATTCCCCCTGCACTCCTTCCCCTGCACCCTCCCACCTCTCCTTCTCTGTTCTCTCCTCCTCTCTGTTCTCTCTGGGGGGGGGGGGGGGGGATGTGGGGGAGGAGGGAGCAGAGAGGTCTGTTCCCTCCCCCGCCTCCTCCTCTCGCGTTCCCCCTGCTCTCCCTCCCACCTCTCCTCTGTTCTCTCCTCCTCTCTGTCCTCTCCCCTCTCTCACATTCCCCCTGCACTCCCTCCCCTGCACCCTCCCACCTCTCCTTCTCTGTTCTCTCCTCCTCCGCATTTCCCCCTGCGTCTCTCCTTCTCTGTTCCCTCCTCCTCCGCGTTTCCCGTTTTCTCCCCGCCTCCTCCCTCCCTCACACTCCCCCTGCTTCTCTACCCTGGCTCTCCCTCCCCTGCACCCTCATCTCTCCTTCTCTGTTCTCTCCTCCTCCACATTTCCTATTTTCTCCCCACCCCCCCCCTCGTCTATATTGCTCATTCTCTCCCCACCTCCTCCCTCCCCCTGCTCTCTTCTCCCCCACACCTCCCCTCCCTTCCCCTCTCCTGCTCTCTCCTCTTGCTCCTTCCCCACCTCCTATACCCTCCAGCATCTCCCATTCCCTCCCCACCCCATCTCTCTCTCACATTCCCCCTGCTCTTCTCCCTTCTCCTGCTCTCTCCTCTGCTCTCCCCTCATTCCTATATTTTCTATATTATCAATTGTTCAAATGTTATCTTTATTCTGTATATTCTTGTTACTGTTGTGTCAGCTAGAATTAGCTAGACATACTTTCTGTGAAGCCCTCTGAGACATGCTTGTGAATTAGGGCTATATAAATAAACTTGACTTGACTTGACTACTATTTTAGAACAGAAATATGCCTAATAAAAACCTAAAAAAAGGAGAAAAAATAAAACGTCTCCTGTTGTGTGTCTCACATTGTCCTGTGACCCTCTAGCAGATGTCGTAGTAAATTGTCAAAGGATTTAGCAAGGAGGGGCTAAAAAAAATCAGATTGTTGGCTTACCTAGGGTTGTAGTTGTCTACTCTCTTCTTGTTGAGTCCTACTCCAGATTGAGTGTTCTTCACAGAGCCATAGCCAGTGCTCACTGCTCGGGGGGTCTTAACCCCCACCCTGACGAGACAGATGATTGATTTTGATTGATTGCCTTTATTAATCCCACAGTGGGGAAACTTACTCGTTACAGCAGCTCTCACAAGGACGACATAAAAACAGCTCTAAAAATAAACACAAAGATAAATCCAATACACACACTAAAAGATAAGAACAGCAACAATACTTACCAACAACAACTAACAATAGCAACAGCAGCAGAAGCCATTAGAATGGTAAAGTGCAAAACTATAAAGTGCAAAACTATAGCCAGCAGCACACAATAACAATAGTTACCAATAAAAACAACAACAACAACAGTGCTATATTGTGCTGAACTATTATTGGATGTTAAAAAGTCTGACAGCCGTAGGGACAAAGGACATGCGGTAGCGCTCCTTCTTACACCGTGGGTGTATCAGATGTATGAGAGGGAGGGGATGGAGCAGTCAAATGTATAGTTACTTGGAAGGCTGGGTTTGTAAAGATGAATCAAGTTCAATGTGCAAGTTCAAAACAAGAGGCACTTGTGCTGCCATGATATATTATAATAAAGTTTATTAGGGAGACAGGGGTGCCCAATACGTCGATCGCGATCGACCGGTCGATCGCGAAGGTAGTGTGGTCGATCGCGTGGCATTGGGGAAGAAAAAAAAAAAAAAAAAAAAAAAAAATTTTTTTTTTTTTTTACTGTTTTTCCACTGTTTCCACTGTTTTTCCACTGTTTTTCCACTGTTCCACTGTTTTCCACTGTATACTCAGTGTATATAAATATGTTCGGTAGATCACTTTGACTTGGTCATTTTAAAAGTAGCTCCCAAGCTGAAAAAGTGTGGGCACAAAGTACATCCAGTTATGTTTTGGGTCATTGGTTAAACTAGCACACATGCAGATAGACGTCAGCAGCTTCAGTTAATGTTCACATCAAGCATCAGAAAGGGGGTTGAAATGTGACCTCAATGTGAGTTTTAGTGTTTAGTGTTAGTGTATTTCTGAAACTGCTGATCTCCTGGGATTTTCACACAACAGTCTCTAGAGTTCACACAGAATGGTATGGAATAGGGATGTCAATTTTCGGTTAATTTCACTTTCGATTAACCGACGCTAATAATCGATTAACCTATCGGTTAATTCATAATTTTTTAATATAAATTTTTTTTTTTTTTTTTTTTTTTTTTTTTTTGTCTATTTACTCAATGAACTCATGCCCAAACAAGGCGTGTCTATTTAGATGCTGAAATGTTAATGCTTTTTGTGTTAGAATTTCTAACACAAAAAGCATTAACAAGCATTAACAAAAAGCATCAACATTTCAACACAAATTCTTTTTGTGTTAGAATTTGTAACACAAAAAGCATTAACATTTCAGCATCTAAATAGACACGCCTTGTTTGGGCATGAGCTCATTGAGTAAATAGACCAAAAAAAAAAAAAAAAAAAAATTTTAATATTAACTGATAGACCGACAGCAATAACCGAACAACGACGTTAGCGACGGTTAATCGATTAACGGTTAACCGTTGACATCCCTAGTATGGAAAACAAAAAACATCGAGTGAGCGAGCAGCGCTCTGTGGACGGAAACACCTGGTTGGTGAGAGAGGTCAGAGGAAATGGCCAGACTGGTTGGCGCAGGCAGAAAGGCAACAGTAACTCAGATAACCTCTTTACAACTGTGTTGCAGAAAAAGCATCTCAGAATGCAACACGTCTAAAAGTTAACATTTTTCATCACTAAATTAATTTCTGATTACTTTTGATGCCTAAAAGCAGGGTCGTAGGTTTCAATACTTGCCACTTTACAAACATTTATGGCGAAAAATGGAGCAACAAAATCAGCTGGGCTTTGTGTACTTGTAGTACTGCAGGTGGCCTCTGCGCTGGTATTGCGCAATACCCTCAAGAATGCATCATGTCAAACTGCCAACAGCAATAATGTGTGCTTGTGACCTAGCATATCAGATGGGAGACCCAGGGACAAAATATTATCAAATGGGGGTCTGTGGTTTAATTTGTGTCAGTTTAGGTGTCCTTGACTTGAAGAAATTTGAGAACCACCCTCATCGTAAGGGCCTTTCTGTCTGTGTGGAGTTTGCATTTTCTCCCCGTGCTCCCCCAGTAGTGGGGCTCAAAAAATGCACTTTCAATGTCAAATAGGTCGCTTCCGGAAAGAAGCGCCAAAATTTGCACAAATACTCCTTGTGGATTGTTATTTTGATAAAAGTAACTGGCCACGCAGAAATCTCGATCTTTCCAAGATGGCCGCCATTTCCCGCCCCAAAAACACTATTTTGGGGGCAACTTTGGGTAGAATTGTCCAATACGAATTATCTTGTTATCAAACCATACATTTATGACCACAGAGAAGCCAGATTTGTTCCATGTAAATTTCAAAATGGCTGCCATTTCAAAGATGGCTGCCATTTCAGCTATTTTTACGATAGGATTTCACTGTCCAGGGCGATTTTGATGATTCTGGTGTCAAATGACAGGTTTTTAACTATGGAAATTTAAAAATTATACATCAGAAATCATTTGTATATTTCCTTTTGCCATTTACTCTGCATATATTTTCAAAGTAATGTGAAAATATGCATAAACAACAGTATTTTAGCTGGGCTACTTGGAGCGGAGCACCAGCAACATGAGCAACTCAGGGGTCAGCCTGCCTAGCAGCTGTAGTGTCAAGGACTACTCCAGCGCCAGCCTGCACCACCTGCAGGACACTCAGGAGATGACCCCCCCCCTCATTGATTTCCTGTCCCCACCTTGACTCTCATTCTTTCAAAGCTATTTATTGTTTTAGCAAAAATGTATGTAATTACTTTACAGCAAGGTGTCCATTTATAAAAGTGGTAATTATTAGATCAAATGTACTTTATTAATTAATAGATTAATGTATTTATTTATTTATTTATTTATAGCTTATGCATATTCAATTGTAACCAAATAATCGCTCCCTGTGAAAATAAAATGTCAATTTCCTATACATTTCTAATAAAAGTTGTGCTAAAATACTGTTGTTTATGCATATTTTCACATTACTTTGAAAAGATATGCAGAGTAAATGGTAAAAGGAGATATACAAATGATTTCTGATGTATAATTTTTAAATTTCCATAGTTAACTCATTGAGTGCCAGCCACTTTTGGAGAACGGACGCTCCCAGTGCCAGATTTTCAGAGCGTTTTCAGTGATTTCTCGAGGCCCACAGAATATTGTGTGATATTACTATGTAAACACCGAACACGCACAAAGAACGAGGAGACTCTATTGTATCATCAGCAAAAAAAAGTTTATTGATACCATTTTCCGTTCTTTAGTTATGAGCCGGAGAAGATAGGTTGTTTTCAGCAAAAACAGACGTTTCAAATTAGAAGCTGAGATATTCCGCCTTTTGTGAAATGAAGCATTTCAAGCACATTCACTGACTCTGAAGCTAATATTTTCTGATGTAGTGACGAGGTGTAGTTGTGTGGTGCCCTGTGGTGCCCTGTGTGACCCCCCCCCCCCCCCCCCCCTCAGCTGCAAACTCCTCCCCACACTAACACACAGCCTCACGCACCCAGCGTCTATTTTCGGAGCTCCGTTTTTGTGCGCCGGCTCCCAGCGCGACACCGAAAAGCCAAACCGGACTGATGAGAATGGTTTGGCCCTTCGGCGTCGGGTGCTGCTTTTCTGGCGGCTAATCGTGTGGAGAAACTATGCAGCAGAGACAGAGGGGCTCAGTTGTGGGCGCGGATTGACTGCTGTTCGCAGCCAATGTCAGCTCCAGCCAGAGCAATCTATACGGCTCTGGCTCCAGCATGAGCGCTTTCTCTTTCATCACGGGGCTTTTTCCTGCTGTTTTCCTGACCTTTCTCTAATCTGGAGAGCACTGTCGCCACCTAATGAGTCCGTAAAATAGGTTATACACCTTCAATAGCTACAATATTTGTACAGGAGATGCCTGAGGCTTTGATCCACGTCCCACCGTCAAAAAACGCATTTGACGCCGATCGACGTCATTGGCACTGAACGTTACTATTTACTTTGACGCCGATCGACGTCATTAGCACTCAATGAGTTAAAAACTTGTCATTTGACACCAGAATCATCAAAATCACCCTGCACAGTGAAATCCTATGGTAAAAATTGCTGAAATGGCAGCCATCTTTAAAATGGCAGCCATTTTGAAATTTTCATGGAATAAATCTGGCTTCTCTGACTCTGTGGTCATAAATGTATGGTTTGATAACAAGATCATTCATATTGGAAAATTCTACCCAAAGTTGCCACCAAAATAGTGTTTTCAGGCTGGAAATGGCGGCCATCTTAGAAAAAAATAAAATTTCTGCGTGGCCAGTTACTTTTATCAAAATAACAGTCCACAAGGAGTATTTGTGCCAATTTTGGCGCTTCTTTCCGGAAGCGACCTATAGGTGCTGTTTTGAGCCCAACTTCCCCATTAAAAACATGCAGAAGATCAGATCGTCATCGTCATCCGACCAGTGACGACAACATCCGAAGTCGGTTCCCGGGCGCTGTACGAGAAAGCGACCACTGCTCCTGGCCTGCCCCCCGGAGGAAAGGACAAAGCCAGGATGGGTTAAATGCAGAGGACAAATTTCACCGGCCACCGTCAGCATGTGTGTGTTGTGGCCCTCCGTGCATGTGTTTTAGTGTGTTGTGTGACAATAAAGACGGGCTGCCGTCTGAAAATCGTTTAAAGTATGAAGTACAGTAGTTATAGTAGTTTCAAACAAACAAGTTTTGCTGTGCTGTGTCATGTGTGTTTTTGTGTGTGTGCACTGACCCTGATGGAGGGCTTGAGAGGTCGGAGGGAATACTCCTCACCGAACTTGCAGAGGAGACCTTACTAGATGGGATTCCTACGGAAAGAGAAGGAGAGAAAGAGGAAGAGAGAGAGAGAGAAAGAAAACATGTGCAATGAGTCAGTGTAGTCCATGTGATAATCTCATTAAACAGCCAAAAATAGCTGATCCATCCCAGCCTGAAGAAAGGTCTTCACACTGAGCAATCTATTGCAAAATACAACTTTGGATGGAACGTTTGGAAACAACAACATTCAATAATAAAGGATTTTATTCATAATGTACTTTTTATTACAAGATGTCAACAGTGCAACAGCAAAGGGCCATTTAAAATAAGACAAAACATACAGGAAAGAAAACTGTTCTACTGTTGCACTTACTAGTCGGGTTTCCATCCACCTGTTTCTATGCAAAATTTCAATTTGCAAAGTGTGGAAACGCTGCAAAATTCGCAAAAGCCTCCAAATATTGCAAAAACTTTTTCACGCTTGAGGAAGGTGGAAAGGTCGGGTGTGTCGATAAAAGGAAAATGTGATAAGTGCAGTGGAAACAGATGAAGTGATATTCCGTCGTCTCTCCATTCAAAAACCACACAGTTTGCCTTGATCGCTGCAAAACATTACATGCCGTGTAGCCTACACAATAGGGCTACACATGGTAAATAATGGTGGGACTGGGATATTAACTTTAAGGTGACTCACTTCTAGAATTGAATGAAATTGTATTCACTTACTATCTGCTGCGTGGATTATAACGTTATGGTTGCCGAGTCGCACCTGGTAATCCAGAAATTGCTTTATAGTACCTTTGTCTACTTGTAGATCATCAAGAAACTTTAAATGAATAACGTTAGATGTGTTTAATAGAGCTGTATCGGGTCTAGCAGCAGATCAGCAGCCCAGACAGCCTCAAACACCAGGTGATTGACAGCTCTATCTGCTGCATAATAGCAGCAGATGGAAACGCACATTATTTCGCATTTACTTTTGCCGACTTTCTGAAAATTCGATTAAAATTTACGATACTTTTGGATGGAAACCCAACTATTGTAAGCTGTGCTGACTGGATAAAAATGTCAGTTAAATAGCTAAACTATGAACAATTAAAATAAGGTATGATGGTAGAAGTGTGATAGAGATGAATGGAGGTTGGGCTGAAACAAAGTGAAAAAGCAAAGCAGCAGTCAGAAGTGAACATGGAACAAGGTTCACTATCACGGCTTCTTGCAACGAATTAGCATTTTAAAGTTGAATGATTTGTACCCATTGAGAAATATAGCTGGGTTATGAATGCTCTCTGGTGACAAACTACAATGGATTATAATGTGCTTCTTTATTGATATTATGACTCATGAAGTAAGTAGCCAACTGCCCCATTTCAGTTTGGGTATTTTACAATATAGCATCAAACACAACTCAGCCAATTAGAACTTAGGAAGTGTCTGTTTAACTCACTTTATCACACGGCTTTGTTGAATGCCCCCCCCCCCTTTTCTCCCAATTTTACTTAGTCAATACCCCCTGTTTAAGTGGTCCCGGTCATTGCTCCACCCCCTCTGTCGATCTGGGGAGGGTGTCAAGTAGACTCTCATGTCTCCTCTGATACACATGAGCCACTTCTTAACATGCAGTGGAATCCGTATTATAACCCGCTCCTAGCCGGTTGGCCTGCATGTTAACACATTCACTGCCAGCCGTTTTTTTTTTACTGTAGGTAGGTTCTGCCAGAGGGTTTTTTTGAGGATTCTGGCTCATCTTTCAAGACCCGAGGATTCTTTTCTGCTAAGATTTTGTGAACACACAATATCTCAAAAGAACTAATAGAATGTGTGCTTTCTCTGTCTAAAAGAGTTAGTTTGTAGAGTTAGTAGTTATGTAAGCATTAGCAGTTGAATACAGCATGGTTTCAGCGTCAGAAAAATTATTCTGAGATAAACGGCTTTTTGTGAAATTCGATAGAACAGTCACTTTAACCATTCATTTTTGGCATCAGTAAGACGTCAGACATCTAAACAATAGTTTTGAACAGTAATTTCCTCCATAACAGCAGGAAACCCCCCTCTGCTTCCAACTCCTCCCTCCGTGTGTGTCTTCTTGGCTGCAGCGGCCGTGTCACAAGCTCGTTGCTGCTGCTGCTGTAAACCTCGCGTCACCAGGCTCATTGCTTTGCTGCTGCTGTGCCTGTCTGCGCGGCCGCTCTTTGAGGAAGTCTGGATGGACTCGCTCGTTACTTGGAGTTTTGGTTGAGAGCTTTGATGAAGCTTTTGCGATTCTGGTCATATTTATGCTGCGTGTTTCAAAGTGTGTTCCACCCGTAATCTATTATGCAAATTTGCAATCCCGCACCGCCAGCAATCAGCGCGAAAACGAAAGCGTTTTCGCCCATCCATTTTCATGAGAATGGCTTGATCACACTGCTTTTTGCTTGCCTTCCTCTAGTCAGGAGAGCACTGTCGCCACTTAGTGGGTCGGTGGAATGGGTTGTACACGTTCGGTAGCTCCAATAATTTTATAGGAGACGTGGGGGGCATTGATCCACGTAGCACCGTCAAAGATTTTTTTTTTTTTTTTTTTACGTCTCAACTCGTCATTGGCAGTGAACCGTTGGAATTTTTTTGACGAGTCAACTCGCCATTGGCAGTGAACGTGTTAAACAACAATTAGCCGGCCTACGCGCACTCCCGTGAGTCCGTATCATATTACTCCTCGGTCGCCGGTGTAGGGTCCGCATTCGCGCTAAAAACCCTTCTGCGTCGGTGAGTACCTTTGAAATGTCTCTGTGACACTTAAGATGAGTAAGATGAGTGTAAGATGAATGTTTTAACATTGACCGCTGTTTGAGACTTATGTTAGCGCCTCTGATAACGATCGTATAAGAGACTGTGTAGGAGGTGAGTAGCCAGTGACAACACAGTCCTGAAAGGGGCTAGTGTTTGACTGAGCTGTCCTGAAACAAACAAAAAAACTCACAAGTTAAAATGTCTGTCTTCTCTTTCTGCACTACACAGAAAAGCAACACAAACATGTAGACGAAAGTTGAATGGTCAACTAAAGAACCACCAAGTAAACCAGTACCGCAGAAACAACGTAGATCCAGCTTACCAGGGGCCTGTGCAGAGTTGTATCTCTGGGGTAAACGAGAGGAGGCAGAGGGGGTGGTGGACGCAACAGGGGAGTTGACCTTCTTCACAGGAGTAGAAGCCTTGAGCTGAAGAGCGACAGAGAGCCAGTGTTAGATCAATTAGCAGTGCCAAGAGGGCATAACACAAAAGGGCTGGGTTTGAAGTCCAATCACCACTTTTGAAGGTGAACAAAAACAATATGTCCTTCGTTACACAAGAAAAAGTGTGTTAGCTGTTGTTTTCCTTGAGTCATACCACCATACCCCAGTCTACAATGAAATGAGCCTGTGTGTCATGCCCTCTGGTGCGGTTGTGCCTGTGTGTACAAGTTTACATATCAAATATCAAGTCGCTATTTTACTCCATCATGGCACAGTGTGCAAACTTCACAGAGATAATGAAGGCAGAGTTTGGACTGCACTGTTTTTATTGGCACACGTTAACCCCCTAGTCATGCATCAAAGCTGTTGCTACTGTAAGTAGCTGGCAATCTGATGTGTGTGAGTGTGTGTGTGTGTGTGTGTGTGTGTGTGTGTGTGTGTGTGCGTGCGTGCGTGAGTGAGTGTGTGTGTGTGCGTGTGCGTGTGCGTGTAGTCTGTGCATGTCAGCTACTACCTGTGTGCGAGCAGGAGGTGGTTTCTTGGAATCTCCTAACTTGCCCTTGTTGGGCATGCGGGCGGCCTGCTCCCGGCAGAACTTGATGTGTCTGTCGGCTGCGTTCTCGCTGAACCTCCTCTGACAGTACGGACACTGGATATAGTCTAAACACAAAAGAGGCGCGAGTAAATATGCCTGTAACTGGGATCTTAACGTTGCACAATGGCAAATTGCAAATTGTTAAGAGACAGCTTTAAGACTGCTGCATGAGGGAGATTTGAAAAGTCTACGCTACTACAACTCAATAAATATTGTCAGTGGGGATTCGCAAACGTTAAAGCCAAGCCATTCCACTCTATCTTCCTTTGAGATTTTACAACATTGAAATCAATCAATCAAATAATGACTGAAATACAGTAAGTGGTGTTAAGTCTCTCCTGCCTCTGCTCCCAATTTTACACTCTCTCTTCCTCTGCTTAACCCATTATTGTTTTTAGTTTCTTGATCAAGTCCAGTTGCCCTGTACCTGTGTGTTACTGTACCTGTGTGTTACTGTACCTGTGTGTTACTGTACCTGTGTGTACCTGTACCTGTGTGTTACTGTACCTGTGTGTTACTGTACCTGTGTGTTACTGTACCTGTGTGTACCTGTACCTGTGTGTACCTGTACCTGTGTGTTACTGTACCTGTGTGTACCTGTACCTGTGTGTACCTGTACCTGTGTGTTACTGTACCTGTGTGTTACTGTACCTGTGTGTACCTGTACCTGTGTGTACCTGTACCTGTGTGTTACTGTACCTGTGTGTTACTGTACCTGTGTGTTACTGTACCTGTGTGTACCTGTACCTGTGTGTTACTGTACCTGTGTGTACCTGTACCTGTGTGTTACTGTACCTGTGTGTACCTGTACCTGTGTGTTACTGTACCTGTGTGTTACTGTACCTGTGTGTACCTGTACCTGTGTGTACCTGTACCTGTGTGTTACTGTACCTGTGTGTTACTGTACCTGTGTGTTACTGTACCTGTGTGTACCTGTACCTGTGTGTACCTGTACCTGTGTGTTACTGTACCTGTGTGTACCTGTACCTGTGTGTTACTGTACCTGTGTGTACCTGTACCTGTGTGTACCTGTACCTGTGTGTTACTGTACCTGTGTGTACCTGTACCTGTGTGTACCTGTACCTGTGTGTTACTGTACCTGTGTGTTACTGTACCTGTGTGTTACTGTACCTGTGTGTACCTGTACCTGTGTGTTACTGTGCCTGTGTGTTACTGTACCTGTGTGTTACTGTACCTGTGTGTACCTGTACCTGTGTGTTACTGTACCTGTGTGTACCTGTACCTGTGTGTTACTGTACCTGTGCCTGTGTGTTACTGTACCTGTGTGTTACTGTACCTGTGTGTTACTGTACCTGTGTGTTACTGTACCTGTGTGTACCTGTACCTGTGTGTTACTGTGCCTGTGTGTTACTGTACCTGTGTGTACCTGTACCTGTGTGTACCTGTACCTGTGTGTTACTGTACCTGTGTGTACCTGTACCTGTGTGTTACTGTACCTGTGCCTGTGTGTTACTGTACCTGTGCCTGTGTGTTACTGTACCTGTGTGTTACTGTACCTGTGTGTTACTGTACCTGTGTGTTACTGTACCTGTGTGTTACTGTACCTGTGTGTACCTGTGCCTGTGTGTTACTGTACCTGTGTGTTACTGTACCTGTGTGTTACTGTACCTGGGTCATAAGAGGGAGGGGGCGGTGGGGGTAATGGCCCGCCATCCTTCATGACCTGGTCGATGCCCTTGGCGGCCCGGATAGTGGCTATGAACTCTTCATGTTTTCTGCGCCAGTTGGATGGCTTCTTAGGGGGCTCCACCGCCTAGAAGGCAACACAGTGGAGATACTCCATTATACAACAGTTAGTTCCGGCTGAGCAATTTGATTGGACAAGAGGGATCCTAGCAGTGCTGATATTTCACGATAACAGCACTGGCACTTCACTGTGTGTATATCACTCCGCTTCACAGCTGCTCTAAATCATTGACTGTATACATCCATGGTGTGAGCCTCCTCCAGCCTGTTAGCTGCTGATTTGCTCCACAAAGTAAAACCGTTTTCACAATATGCGTTTGTGGCCGGGTGGAACCGATTAACGCAGGTCGGGTTGCGTGTCGGACGGGGATGTGGGCGGACCTAGGTTTTCCCTGTTTTGTATTTCCGCCACATAGCACGAGCAAACATTTCTCTTTGAATCTAGACGCGCGCTGGTCGCTTGAGTCGGGACGTGTGGCACTCAGGCGCTGCATTTTGAGTTGTGTGACCCGGAGTCAGCACGGCACACAGTGAACTATAGCCGAGACGCGCTAATACCGGAGTCAGCACGGCACACAGTAAACTACAGCCGAGACGTTAATACTAGGGGTGGGGGAAAAAATCGATTCACCTAAGTATCGCGATTTTTAATGTCACGATTTTTTGGATCGATCTTTTATTCCAGAATCGATAATCGCAAATAAAAATAAATAAATTTTTTTTTTTTTTTTTGGGTGCTTGCAGTCAGGCCACTCACTGAACAGCAGGCCAGGCGCCGCCTACTGGTTTACTAGTGGTTTTATTACTTTATTAGTTAGTCTGAAGTAATAATTACACTTCAGGGTTAAAGTGGGTGCATCTCATTGTAAAATTGGACTTCAAACGGCCCAAATCTGGCTTCAAACGGCCCAAATTTCACGCGCGTTGGCCCATATCGGCCTGGCCTGCTTGGTATCTAATGCCCGGCCTGAATTATGATCCCAGTCCACCCCTGTTTTTAACTATATCACCCAGCCCTACTCATGATATATAATATACAGTCTCTAGTGTATGATTCAACTTTTCCCATGTTCTAATCTAGTGTAAAAAAGCAAACAAACTGAAAAAATAAAAGAAAAAAATAAACAAAAATCGCAATAAATCGTAATATCGAATCGCAATAATCGTAGAATCGCAATACTTAAGAATCGCAATATAAATCGAATCGGCACCCAAGAATCGTGATAGTATCGAATCGGGAGATAAGTGAATCGCCACAGCCCTAGTTAATACCGGAGCGGCACTGTGAGCTACAGCGAGGCACGCTTATAGCGAAGCTGTTTGATTTATCAGGACGTGTGAGTATGCGAGTACTTTTGTGCACGAATATTCTAAAACATTAGTGTGTCTGAATGTGGGCTTGATGGGTGATTAACTATTTCCAGGAAGGAGTTATCGGCCAGGCAGGCTTCACGGAGGGGGGTAGGCACGTGCCAGTGTTGCGCAGGTATTTTATTATTGTTTATATGTTGTTTGCATTTTCTTTCTAATCGATGTGTCCGGATGCTTGTCAAGATGTTTAAATGTGTCAGAGGGTTAATGGGCTGTGACTCTTCCTAGCGCCGTTGGTCGTAGCGGTGGGTCCCGGGGCTTTGCAGCTCGAGTCCAGAGTGAGACCTCTAATCTCCGTTAAGGGGTGAGCATTGCTGCTACTGCTCGGGAAGTGGGCAGTTTATTTATTCATTTGTATACATGGTGGATGTATTTTATGTGTGTGGTTAATATTGTTCCTGTTGTGTTGTTATTCTAGGATGATTATGTGGTCACTGCTGTAGCCTAGGATTATTCAGGAAAGACATTTGTGAACCTGTTGCACAAAGAGAAGATTATTTTTGTATATTCAACTTGCCTCTCTTGGAATAGAAACTGTCATTAACAGAAATTGTGAATAAAGATTATTTTTCTGTAAACTCTCCTAGTGTCTGGCTGCTTGCCTTTTAGAGGTCCAAGACCTGCTCAGCATTTCTCGTAAGGTCACAGTTTGGCGCTGTGAGCAGGATCTCATATTTATTGGAAAAAAGCAGTCTACAGAGAGGCAGGTTGGATGTGCACAGTGCTTAAGGTGTGATAGGTGGGTGGGCTAAGGCAGTGACCACTCCAGATCCAGGAGCAGCGGAACCAGCCACAGCGGAGGAGGTCGCCACATCCCAGCACGAGTCTCTGTCTGCACATTGGATCAAGTGGGTCGGCATTTGCCAACTCAGCATTAAGACTGTTTGATAAGGGAGGACGATGTCATCAGAGGCGGAGGTACAAGCTGAGCTACTCGCTCTTAGAGCAAGGGTACAGGCGGATAAGGACGCCATATCTAAATTAAAGGACGAGAATGACTCTTTGCAGGAGCAGTTGGGGGCGGCTCCCTCCTCTACTCTCCCTTTGGGGGAGGTGGGGGAGAATCTGGGGCGGGTCATATATTTGCCAAAGGAGAAAAAGTGTTCACTTTTTACGGGGGGTTCGAGTACTGTTTTTCACGAATGGCTGGATGAGTTGAATGCCACACTGGGTTATCGCCCCTATGCTCGGGCTGAGAAGGCGGCGTATATTTACGAACACCTAGGAGGGGAGGCTAGGCAAGAGATAAAATACCGCCCTCAGGTGGAACGGGCAGATCCTAAACGTGTGTTGGAGATTCTTAAGGAGATGTATGGGCAGCCCCAGTCACTTACTAAGCTGCAAAGGCAGTTTTTCGACAGAAGGCAGAGGGAGGGGGAGTCGGTGCGGGAGTATTCTCATGCGCTCATGGCAATTATGGAGGAAATCGGTCACTGCGGTGTAGGGGAGGCGTGGTGTGGCGGTTTTGCTCTACGCAACCAATTTGCTGAAAATGTGTGCGATGTCGGGCTCCGTAGGGAGCTGAAAAAAACAATTAGGCACCAATCTTCAATCTCTTTTTTTGAGCTCCGTAACGAGGCGGTACAGTGGGGGGAGGAGGCTTGCGTCAGTGGAGAGCGTGTGAAGCGGGTGTTGGGTTCATGCGAGATGGAGGCCGCGGCAGTGGAGGCTAGTGCCGTTACGGCAGCCATTGATGTGAAACCTGACCCAACCCTTGCTAAGGTTATGGACATGTTACAGAAACAGCAGGCTCTGATCGACGATTTGTCACGAAAATTGTCTAACATGCGGGAACCAGCGCCCAGGCGAGCAAATGGGCGTAGGTGGGAGCCCCGATTTGATCCGTCTGGTCAGCCCATTTGTTTTAAGTGTCAAAATGTTGGCCACATTGCGCGGTACTGCGGTGCGTCCCGGGCTAACTATAGCCAAGACGGCAACTTTATAGCCTCTGTACCAGTGGAGAGTGACGGGGGTGCCCAAATATCGGAGCAGCAGGGAAACTTTCTCCCCCTGCGGTGAGGAGCCAAACCACAGGTGGGGGGCAGTCAGGCTCTGAAGCGGTGTCTTTTGATCCGGAAACATATGAATGTCTTGTGGGGGAATGTCCAACTGTTGAGGTTTCCTTGGGGGGTGTTAAATGTAAATGTTTACTGGACACGGGTTCGAATGTTTCTTCCGTGACTGAAAGTTTCTTTTGGGGAACATTTGCTGCCAAAGTGGGGTAAGGGTTTGGCTGACTGTGGGTGGTTGTCATTGAGTGGTGCTAATGGGGTGGATATCCCCTACCTTGGCTACTTTGAAACGGATGTTGAGGCGGTGGCGCTGGGTAGAACTATATCTCGGAGGGGTATATTGGTAGTGAAAGATCCAGTTAGCCCGGCAGCAAAAGACCGTAAGCGAGCAGTACCAGGTTTGATAGGCATGAATGTGATTGAAAAGTGCTATCAGCTCTTATTCCCGGACGTTGGTCCTAGCTCACCACCACCACTCCCGGTATGTGGTAAAGCTTGGCGGACGGCTTTTGCTGTGTGTCAAAATGAGCAGGTGGTCTCGCTAGATACCAAGTCGTTTGCTCGTGCTGTGTCTCCCGTTATAGTCCCTGCTGGTTCGGTTTGCTTTGTCCCAGCAGCAGGGCCTATTAGGCAGTTCTCGTCACAGTCCTCTGTTCTAGTGGAGCCTTTGGGGTTTGAGGAGGGCATTTTGCCTGGGGGTCTATTAGTGTCTAGTGCATATGTGGAGGTTACTAATGGGCATTTAGCTGTTCCTGTAATTAATGTGGGCTCTACAGATGTTAAGTTGGCACCTCAGACACGCCTTGCGTCGCTGCGTGTTGTAGAGGTAGTAGCTGGGGAGGGAGTGTCCGTTTGTTTTGAGCGGGTGGGTCCCCAAGAGGAGCAGGTTGCGGTAAGGGAGCAGCATGTGTCCATAGGGGATAAGGAAGTGCCCCCTGAGATAGCCCAGTTGCATTTTCCAGGGCTTACAGACAACCAGGCAGAGAAAGCCAAGCAGCTGTTGTGTAAATATTTTCATGTCTTCGCTTCTTCAGATTGTGAATTGGGGTGTACAAGCCTTATCCAACATGAAATCCCTGTAACTGATGATGCTCCAGTGAGTCAGAGATATAGAAGGATCCCTCCTAGCCAGTATGAAGAGGTGAAAGATCACATTAAGAAGCTTTTGGGGCAGGGGGTGATTAGAGAAAGCAGCAGCCCGTACTCTTCTCCCCTGGTGATCGTCAGAAAGAAAGACGGCTCAATTCGCATGTGTGTAGATTATAGGAGATTGAATGCCAAGACCCGCAAAGATGCGTATCCACTTCCACGCATTGAAGAGTCCCTGGATTCCTTGAGTGGGGCGAGGTGGTTCTCCACGCTGGATTTAGCGAGCGGGTACAACCAGGTGGAGATGTTGGAGAAGGACAGGCCGAAGACAGCGTTCTGTACGCCGTTCGGGCTGTATGAATTTAATAGAATGGCATTCGGTCTATGTAATGCACCGGGGACATTTCAACGGCTGATGGAGCGCATCCTGGGGGACCAGCGATTTCAATCTTTGCTGCTGTATCTGGATGATGTAGTCATATTCTCGTCAGCCTTTGAACAGCACCTACTCCGACTGGAGATGGTTTTGTCACGCTTCGAGCAGTGTAATCTTAAAGTGAAGCTCAGTAAATGCTCTTTCTTTCAATCTGAAGTGTCTTATCTTGGTCATGTCATCTCAGCACAGGGGGTGTCGACTGATCCGGGGAAGATCCAAGCTGTGGCGGAGTGGAGGAGACCTCAGAGTGCCGCGGAGCTGCAGTCTTTCTTGGGATTCGCAAGCTTTTATAGGAGATTTGTTAAGAACTTTTCTAGCATTGCCGCCCCGCTCCATGCCCTTTCCACATTGGGTCCATCGAAGAAAAACAGGAGGCCCCTGCCTGCACATTTATTTAACCAGCACTGGGGTGCAGCATGTGAGGATGCGTTCCAGACCCTGAAGGGGAGGTTGGTTTCTGCTCCCGTGCTGGCGTATGCCGACTTCACGAAGCCATTCACCCTGGAGATCGACGCCAGCCATCAGGGCCTGGGGGCCGTTCTCTCCCAGGAGGTTGATGGGCAGAGGAGGCCAGTCGCGTATGCCAGCAGGGGGCTGCGGGTTTCGGAGAGAAACATGGAGAACTATAGTGCGATGAAGCTGGAGTTGCTGGGACTTAAATGGGCGGTAACAGAGAAGTTTACAGAGTACCTGATCGGCAGCAAGTTCACCGTGCTAACAGATAACAACCCGCTGAGCCATCTGCAGACCGCAAAGTTGGGGGCGGTGGAGCAGCGGTGGGTTGCCGAGCTGGCCCGATTTGACTTTCACATTGTATATCGCCCGGGCCGGCAAAATGCAGCTGCGGATGCCTTGTCCAGGCAGTACTTGGAGCCGACGTCCGCTGAAAGAGATGCTGGCGGGCATGCTGCACCTTTCACATTCTGGCAGGCTGTCAGCAGTGAGGAGCAGACGATCGTGTCCCCCTGTAAGCAGGAGTCCACCATAAGCTTTCCTTCCTACAGTATGGAGTCCTTGGCTGTGCTGCAACAGGCCGACCCCGATATTTCAGCCTTCCTCAAGTATTGGCTTAGAGCGGGGAGACCTAGCCGGGAGGAGAGATTGGTGGAGTCGCCAAAGACATTAGAGCTGCTGCGGCAGTGGGAGAGGGTGGTCGATTGTGGGGGGGTGCTGTTTCGTAAGCGAGAAAGCCAGAAGGAAGGTCATTTGAAGCAGATGATTTTGCCCAGGGCGCTGCGGGAGGAGGTGCTAGCCCAAATGCATGGAGGGCACGGGCACCAGGGAGTTGAACGAACATTTAAGCTGGTGAATGCCCGTTGGTATTGGCCTGGAATGTATCGGGAGGTTGAAGATTTTTGTAAGTCCTGTGAGAGGTGCATCGTGTCCAAGGCCCCACAACCAAGGGTGGTGACAGCTATGGGGAGTCTTCTGGCGTCCAGGCCGTTGGAAGTGGTAGCGATGGATTTTACGGTCCTGGAGCCGTCATCGGATGGGAGGGAAAATGTGTTAATACTCACCGATGTATTCTCCAAGTTTACTGTTGCAGTTCCAACACGGGACCAACGGGCGGCAACCGTGGCCAAGTGTCTGGTCAGGCATTGGATTCAGCCGTATGGAGTGCCAGCTCGGTTGCATTCAGACCAGGGCAGATGCTTTGAAGCTGAGGTGGTGCAGTCATTGTGCAAGCTGTATGGAATGAGGAAGAGCCGAACAACGCCGTACCATCCGCAAGGTAATGGACAGTGCGAACGGTTCAACCGAACTCTCCATGACTTGCTGCGTGTCCTCCCTCCAGAGAAGAAGCAAAGATGGGCGGAGCATCTTCCAGAGGTTGTGTACGCTTACAACACTACAGAACATCAGAGCACAGGATACTCTCCTTACTTCCTTCTTTTTGGAGGGGCTCCCTGCATGCCTTTGGAGCTTATGCTGAGTGGGGGAGATGACGATTTTGTTGGATGTGCGGGGGAATGGGTTCAGGAGCATCAAGAACGGCTGCGAGCGGCATATGACCAGGCGGCGAGGCAGATGGAAAAAGCGGCGGAGGCTCGACGTCAGCACCGGGGGCCGCCGACCAAGAATGCAGACTTGCAGCCGGGGCAGCTGGTTTATGTACGGAACCGGAAGTGTATGGGGCGGAATAAGATTCAAGACCTCTGGCTCCCCATTCCCCATCGGATAGTTTCTCGCTTGAGTCCTCACAAGCCCGTCTATGCAGTTGTCCCGGTGGATTCCTCACGGGCTCTCAGGAATGTACATCGCTCTGAGATTCGGCTGTGTGGCCCTGGAGTGCTACCGGCGGGAGATGAGGAGGAAGGCACGGCGGCACAGGGGGTTGAGCTTCAGGAGAGCGGGGACGAAGAGGATGACAGCATAATATGCATCAGGGCTCCCAACGAGTCGGAGGAGCAGTGGTCAGACATGGAGGAGGTGCCAGATGTTGCACAGGAGGAGCCTGAACTTGGGGCAGGAGCTGCGGGCATGGGGCAGGAGGAGGGGTCAGGAGACAGTGACCCTGGAACGCAGGATTCCGAGGCCGAAGAGACTGGGGATCCCGGGCCCCTGCGGAGGTCGAAGCGGAGCACTGCAGGCTGGCATTCAAATCCTTTTAATCTGCCAAGGTCAGCTGTTGGTGGCCAGGGGAGAATTGGGCTTTAGGTGTTAGTACATCATATGGGCATCAGTGGGACACTGATTTATTTTTTGGGGGGTGAGTGTGGCCGGGTGGAACCGATTAACGCAGGTCGGGTTGCGTGTCGGACGGGGATGTGGGCGGACCTAGGTTTTCCCTGTTTTGTATTTCCGCCACATAACACGAGCAAACATTTCTCTTTGAATCTAGACGTGCGCTGGTCGCTTGAGTCGGGACGTGTGGCACTCAGGCGCTGCATTTTGAGTTGTGTGACCCGGAGTCAGCACGGCACACAGTGAACTATAGCCGAGACGCGCTAATACCGGAGTCAGCACGGCACACAGTAAACTACAGCCGAGACGTTAATACCAGAGCGGCACTGTGAGCTACAGCGAGGCACGCTTATAGCGAAGCTGTTTGATTTATCAGGACGTGTGAGTATGCGAGTACTTTTGTGCACGAATATTCTAAAACATTAGTGAAGTGTCTGAATGTGGGCTTGATGGGTGATTAACTATTTCCAGGAAGGAGTTATCGGCCAGGCAGGCTTCACGGAGGGGGGTAGGCACGTGCCAGTGTTGCGCAGGTATTTTATTATTGTTTATATGTTGTTTGCATTTTCTTTCTAATCGATGTGTCCGGATGCTTGTCAAGATGTTTAAATGTGTCAGAGGGTTAATGGGCTGTGACTCTTCCTAGCGCCGTTGGTCGTAGCGGTGGGTCCCGGGGCTTTGCAGCTCGAGTCCAGAGTGAGACCTCTAATCTCCGTTAAGGGGTGAGCATTGCTGCTACTGCTCGGGAAGTGGGCAGTTTATTTATTCAGTTGTATACATGGTGGATGTATTTTATGTGTGTGGTTAATATTGTTCCTGTTGTGTTGTTATTCTAGGATGATTATGTGGTCACTGCTGTAGCCTAGGATTATTCAGGAAAGACATTTGTGAACCTGTTGCACAAAGAGAAGATTATTTTTGTATATTCAACTTGCCTCTCTTGGAATAGAAACTGTCATTAACAGAAATTGTGAATAAAGATTATTTTTCTGTAAACTCTCCTAGTGTCTGGCTGCTTGCCTTTTAGAGGTCCAAGACCTGCTCAGCATTTCTCGTAAGGTCACACGTTATTTTGATAAACAGACCTTACAACGGGGCTCTATAGAGTTACGTGTCTAGTAACATTATTAAAACATCATAAAGATAATGCTGTTTTTGATAGTTTGCTAAAATACTAGTGCTAATCTGTTAGCGAGGTATCGGCGAGCGTCTTCTTCTGCTCCTAATAGCTTTGCGGCAGACTAGATGCCTTGCGGCACATTGCTGCCTCTCACTGGTTGGAAATATTACTGTTTCTGCTTGCTTGGTAACTAAGGCCATGTTTAGACGACAACCGTCTCTGCATAAAATGGCAAACTAGCTTTGCTTGCTCACCTTTTATTTCGCATTCATACACAGCTTTTGTGATAACGATTTGCGTGCAGACTGAAGCCGCAAAAGCGTCAAGTGAGCCAGAATAACATTGAAACTTCTGGTTAAAACCTTCACAATAATGGTAATTAAATAAACTGATGCATGTTGCAACGTTTTTTGTGTGTGATCCGAAATAGACAGAATACATATAGAACACAGACAACTAAAGTCAATTTTAACACTTAGTGAGTCGCCAACCCTGATTTTTATTTACCCAGTTATAAAATACGGCTTTTATTTTGAAGGTAAAAACGCCTAGCTTCCCCTATTCTGTCTGTTTCGAACGTGCTTGATTTAGCTTTGTGATTAAAGTTTTAAAGAATTTTCCACACGATGACACGGAAGTCACAATGGTACCCTAATAAACTGCTCCAGATTGGATTACCGAATAAATCCCCAGTAAAGCAACATAAAAAAAGACCTGAGCACAATTAGGACTTAACTTGAGGAAATGCATCGCAGACAGTGAGTTGTCTTCAATTATTCAATGCGGGAGACAGTGATTAATAGGCTATGTGCGACATTAGTAGGGGGCACTTAACGCAGATTATGTGTTTTCAGCAAATCGTTATCACGTTTGTTGAATGTCAATGCGACTCATTGTGCCTGTGCCATAACTGTATAGTACTCCGCTTCACAGCTGCTCTAATCAACAAAACAAACACCAGCCAAGTTACATTGAATGTCATTCACAAAGCGGCTGTGATTATCTTCGGCACTCGGCCTGCCGCCTCGTGCCTACGACCGAATCACAGCCGTGCCGATATTAGCCAACAACAGCACTCCCTCTCGTGTGATATTGCTTAATTACTGTATACCAGTCACCTCAGCCCAGGATCCAAATGAGAAAGCTGGCGCTGCCGAAGCGGTAAACATTGTTACTGCAATCTTGATTTGTTTTTGTTACTTTTATTCGGGTAATTTACATGTTGAGTGACCTCTAGACTAGAGATAGACCGATTAATCGCATTTTGGAGCCATTTTGAGATAATCAGCAGCATCGGCTGATGCCTGGCCGATAAACTAACTAGAAATACTGCATCGCGGTTGTATTGTGCTAGGGTATCGGGAGCCGAAACCCTAGGCTCGCCCGCTGCGTGGCCTTGCCACACGCAGCTCGGCCACTGTGTGGCCTCGCCTGCTCTATTGGCATGTGCAGCGCACAATTGCTCAACTTTGCATCACTGATAACATCACTGTCACTGATGATGTCACAAAGCCTATGACATCACAGATGATGTCACAATGCCTATGACATCATCAGTGCATATGACATCATCAGTGATGTCATAAGATGATTTTGGTCAATAATGATATCACTGATGATGTCATAGACATTGTGCCATCATCAGTGTGGGACAACAATTGAAACAGATGCCTCCGCCAACAAGTCAGGCTGCAGTCTACATCCATGTCTGTCCAGGTCCAGACTCATACAAACACAAATACCTTGGAGTCCACGGCACATTGGTGTGGCCATTCAGCCTTATGGCGCTTCCGCCCCTTGAACCCCAACTTTCTATGAGCTTCCTATCCCTAGCTATGGCCCCCTTCCCTCACCACGCACCCTCCCACCACCCACATCCCCCTAGCCACTCCGCCTACCTACCGCTTGAACCCCCACTCCCTATGACCGCCCTATCCCTAGCTACGGACCATTTTCTCATACATATATTACAGTATAAAAAGAAACAGCCTACAAGCTCGTGCATCGTCTTCCCATAGTGCAGTGTGAGTGGTATCTACTGCTAATGACTTCTGACTGAAGTAGTACACTGTGATCGGAGTTGCTTCCTTGGCAACATGATAGCCGGGTTGACTTCCTACTTCTTCCTATTTGGTTACACTCCTCAAGTTCAGCAAGCCTCTCTGTCTGCCAAACATGGTGAAACATGATTTCATTCCTTTATAGAGCACATCATTTATGTCCCTCATATGACAGAAAAGTTTGAATGCATGATATATTTATATGGCTGTTATTATTATAGTATCTTGTAGGCCCAAATGGCCTGGGCACACGAAACAGGGCATGACACTTAAATAAACAAATCAATCAATCAATCAAGAGAGAGAGAGAGAAAAGAGAGAGAGACGTTGACTCATTCAGTGGCTGGATGACTACCGCCCGGTCACACTCACTCACGCCATTATTATGAAGTGTCGAGAGACTGCTTCTGGCACACATTAAAAACATCATTCCTGTTACCTTGGACCAAGACCTGTTTGCCTATCAGGCAAGCAGATCAACCGAGGATGACTGTGTACCTGCTCATACCTCTAACACCATCATTAAGTTTGTTCCAACAACAATGAGTCAACGTAGAGAGAGGATGTGCATAGGAAACAATGCAATATGGACAACATGTTACCGTTTACATGCAGTACTCTACTTGGAAATGTTCTTATTTAAGTATTTTAATTAATTAATTAATTACTCTTGTTTCCACCCCTATTGTTACTTTATTTACTTGTTGATGCATAGTTTGTTATGCATCAACTCAGGAAGCTGCATTCGCAATTCTGTTGTACTTGTGTACAATGACAAAGGACATCTTGAATCTTGGACAGCAGTTATTTCACGCCAACACAACAGAAAGCATCATTACCTTGTTTGAGTTGCCATCTAAACACCTGTCAGGCAGTGCAGTTCAAACTGGCAGAGAAGGACTGTGGACTCTCTAACACTCAGTCTGAGTGACCTACTTGGCAACCTCTACAGAGGTAGTGTCATACAGTGGATTGTCAAGAGGTCATAGCCGTCAAAGCTAGCAATTAGCTCAGCTGCCCAAAGTCAAAGCAAAGACTGTCACCCAGTGCAAGTTTCAGAAATTGCTAAAATAACTGTATATGCTTGAATATTCGGAATAGGGGTACATTTTGGCAAAGAGTAATAGTGGAAAATACTGCTGATCTTTTTTTTTTTCTTTTTTTTTACTAACGCCAGTGTGAGTCCACACACAGATCCAGCAGACCAGTCAGCTCAGTGACAGGAAAGCAGTATTAAATAGTAGAGTAAATAAATACCTTTTGCTGAAAAACCAGGAGGTCTTCATCAGAGTCGCTGGTCGAAACATCAATAAACTGACCTGGGAGCTGACTTATTTTTCAGTGTGCGGACTTGATTTATTTTCTGCTCTAAGTTTATTTTGTATTTGTCCTGCACCTGACATGCTGAGCTGATGTGCGCGCCCTACTTCTTTCGTCAGTAAATACCTTTTGGCCTTCAGTAGAATACTTGATAGGCCTAGGTGTGCCCCTAAATCGCATGAACATAGAAAATAAAGACAAATTAAATAGGACGAATCAGTGGAGGATGAACTGCAACTGAAATACAAAGTGGTTTAAATTGTATCAGAACTTGCCAAAACAAATGACTGAACGTCATGAATAGAACAGCCCAGCTGCAAATATGTTGGCTGTTCATTACAGCGATCATCATTATGTTCCCTCAAAATTACAGGTCCTAGCTTGCAACATTTTAATAGCTGACCCACTTCCGGCTTCCAGTGACTCAAGTCAAAATGTTTCTTATCGGACAGACCAAGACACACAAAGCTATTCATCTTGACAGTAGCTCTGCTGTCTTGAGCTGTATGGAGTGTGTTATGTTAGCAACAGTAGCTATAACAGTCGAAAGCCTCTTGACTCGTGATCAGGCCCAAGGCGCACCTTTGCTAGCGGCAATTCTTTGAACTAGAGCTGTCCAAAGCATTAGGTTAGATTTTGTGTCTTAAATATTTATAGTGGATGAATCAAGTTGATAATAGATGGGCAACATTTGAAGGCAAATTGAAATGGGAATAGGAATATGTAAATGACAGATCATAAGTGAAATTAAAATATAATAATCATGACAGCATGTATAATTTAGCTTCAATTCAACAAGTTTCTGAAAGAGAGCTTCAAGACGGGGATTTACAATTTTTAGTAGTTTCTTCTCCCTGTTAATTTTCCTATTGAACTATGTGGTTTGGGTCTTGGTTTGCATCAGGTGTCTTCTTACCTTTGCTTTGATGGGTTTGACAGTAGAGATGTCAGTGCCCTCAGCTCTTTGCCTACTGGAGTCAAAAGCCTTCCTCTTTTTGGCCGCTGCCTTCTGGCAGATGGGAATATGCTTCTTCTGCAGGCAAGGAAAGAGATGGCAATGGCTAAATACAGTGCAACTTAAATCAGTTTCGACACACATTTTAGAAACACCT
>NC_139624.1:80256738-80326738 GCF_964638095.1 Poromitra crassiceps
CTTCTTCTTCACCATCTACACCACGGACTTCACCTACCAGACAGAGTCTTGCCACCTTCAGAAGTTCTCTGACGACTCTGCGATAGTGGGATGTATCAAAGATGGCGACGAAGATGAGTATCGGGATGTGGTGACCAACTTTGTCACATGGTGTGAGCAGAACCACCTGCAGCTCAACGTGTCAAAGACAAAGGAGCTGGTGGTGGACCTGAGGAGGGTCAAGGCTCCGGTGACCCCTGTTTCAATCCACGGGGTCATGTGTTGACATAGTGGAGGATTACAAGTACCTTGGAGTGTACATTGACAATAAACTAGACTGGGCTAGGAACTCTGATGCACTCTACAAGAAGGGGCAAAGCCGTCTCTACTTTCTGAGACGGCTGAGGTCCTTCAACGTCTGCCGGACCATGCTGAGGATGTTCTATGAGTCGGGAGTGGCTAGTGCCTTCCTGTATGCTATTGTGTGCTGGGTCAGCAGGCTGAAGGCAGCGGATGCCAACAGACTCAACAAACTGATCCGTAAGGCCAGGGACATTGTGGGGCTGGATCTGGGCTCTCTGACTGCGGTGTCAGAGAAGAGAACGTTGTCCAGGCTACGCTCCATCATGAGCAATGACTCGCACCCACTCCACGGCGTGCTAGTCAAATACAGGAGCACGTTCAGTGAGAGACTGATTCCACCTAGATGCAATACGGAGAGGCACAGGAAATCATTCCTGCCTGTGGCCATCGGTCTATTTAATGCCTCTCTTAAAAGAGCACCTCGGAGACGCTCAGTCTCCCTGAGACTGAGCCAGCCGATAGGTTAACTGTGCCTGGCTGAGCCACGTGTAACGTATAGGGCAAGCTGACTTAATATAAGTCCAGTGTGCAATAAAGGTAATTGGCACGTAATGTATATTCTACTTATTTTGCTTACTTTAGACGTATTCTACTTATTTTGCTTATTTTTGCTTCTATCACATTTTACTACTGTTTATTCTATGCTATCTTATTCTGCTTATTTTTGCTTATTATCGCATTTACTACTGTTTATTTTATGCTATGTGTGTTCTGTGAGCGAGCTACTGTAACCTGTCCCAATTTCCCCCCGGGGATCATTAAAGTCTTTCTGATTCTGATTCTGATTCTGAATGCTGTCCATGTCTCACATCAGCGCCGTCTCACACCACCTGGACAGCTTCCGCCTGCTGCTCCAGGCCGCTGGCGTTCTGACCCGTGACATGGCTTCTCTCCTGCTGGGTGAGGTACTGTGGCTCAGGTGCAATGCGGCCTTCGTCCAGCTGCTCCTGGACCATGGTGCCAACCCAGCCCTGGTGACCTGGGAGCAGGCACAGCTGGAGCTGATCCTGAGGCACTCAGGGTCTTTCTGGAGGCCAAGAGATGTCCTCGCAGTCTGGCCCATGTGTGTCGGATCCAGATCCGCCAAGCACTGGGCACACATCACCTGAACCAAGTCCACTCCCTACCGCTTAAACAAGTGATGAACGACTTTGTGCTCCACCAAAACTGACTTGAAGGACTGTCAGTTTATTTATTTCATTTCGTAGATTTAGTTCTTCAGTGACTGTTTCAAACAAATCCAGGACCAGAGATTAAATACCATCAACACCACCTGTAGCCAGCACATACGTGACCTAACAACTAATTCCTGCATATTTCTGCAACTGCATCCAAGTATGCAAGTCCTTTTTCCTACTATGTATTGACCTTATTTGACTTTGTTGTTGACTGTTAGTTTTGATGTGCAACTAAATTCCATCTGTGAAATAAAACCACCACATAAAGTGGCGCGCCCGCGTGTGTGTGTGTGTGTGTGTGTGCATGCGTGTGTGCATGTGTGTGTTTGCTGGTTGGTTGGGAGCCACTTGTAGTGAGTGCTTGAGTAACGACAGTCCCTCTAGTGGCCCAATTCAGACCCTGCACTCAGCCACAAGAAAAAAAACATTGATAATTGACAATAATTCATAATACCCAGGACATAGTGGTAGCCTATCTACCTCTAGTGGTCATTAGGAGGCATTGCACACAGGATGCTGAGAATCACTGGTCTGCAGTACTAGTGTGTATGCTGCTTTGCATCTTTACATTCTAGACTTTGGAATAGTTCATTGAACCTTGCCTGATGATGTAAGACAGCTATAGGTAGTTTATAAAGTTTCCAATAACACCTGAACGTCTATGTAATATGTTCCTAAAATTGTGTGTTGTGTTTTCCATTCCCCGATTCTGGGAAAAACACTTGCTATTGGATTTTGCACACCCTACAGATGGTAATTTATTGTAACAAACAATTTACACTAAACTGAACAACATGCTATTGGGCAGTGATTCTCAAACTTTTTTGGCTTCGGTAGGCTACCCCTTTTCGCTGATTTCTTAATCCAAGTACCTCCTTTACCCGAATACAAATTTTGCTTAGAAAACTGCAAGAGAAAACTATAGCATATGATGCAATGAATGAATCATAACCCACCTTTTGAATATAACATTACAAAGTAAGACATTTTTCCATTTTCCTCTTTCAAGTAACCCCGGCGGTAGTACCTCATATACCCCTAGGGTTACGTGTACCCTGGTTTGGGAACCACTGATATAGGGCATGGATGACCTGCATGATAATACCCTTGATCACATGCACAATGCTGATAAAGAGGGTTGTTAATATTAATTCAGTTATCTCTCAACTCCTACAGTAAGGAAAACCAGCAGCCACTATTTTTTTTCCTGAAAAATAAAACCATTCCTTTTCCATAGATATCTACCAGATTATTCCTCATAAATAGCTGACTGCATGAACTTAACAAGAAATGCCATTCTTAACAGATAACACAAGATGATAAACTGCTCTTTAATGAACTTCATTGTGAGAAAACATTGTGATAATTTTGTCTTCAGCAGCTTGCAAATAATTACAATCCATAAAGTTTCATTCAATGCAATCTGAAATATAATTTGAGAGAAAAAGCCATATTTCTCACTGAGCTTTGAAGACCTCAAGGCAACACACAACTTACCTGCCAGCGAGGCTCAAAGTGTCCCTTCAGCGCACCACATATGCTGATTCTGAAACACAAGTCTCCTCAGCTATTAAGCTGTAAAAAACTTTCTCTGTGCTGTACTCCAAGATAACAGAGATCACTTTTGAGTTTAAGTTAGGTTAGGTGATAGATTGAAGGCCTACTTCATTGATCAGACTCATGGGGCTTTGTTATCAGCTAAACTGAAGAATGAGAGTAAATATTTGAACATTTGAATATTTTACCGTTTAATGAAAAGGATGAGTACAAGTACAATAATAACAGTAGCAGTCGAGAAATGTAGATTAAATAAACTATAAGATATAAACATGCTTAAGTTACATGTTAACCCATCAATAACCTGCTTTTTACCATGGCGCTGGACCAGCGGTCCTGCCGGGGTCATGAAATGGACACTCACTCACTCACTCACTCACTCACTCACTCACTCACTCACTCACTCACTCACGGACACTTTGTGAGTTTAGTCGGGAAATGGCTGTAGCTAAGGACAGGAAGGTGCTAGAGAGTCAGGATTTGAGGGGTGGGTAGGATTGGTGGGGGGAGGGGCAAGGAAAAGAGCGAGGGAAAAGGGGGCATAGGGTTAGGAAGGTGGGAGAGGGGTGGGTAGGATTAGTGGCTATAGGGGGATATGGGTGGTGTTTGTGGGGGGAAGCGCCGTGGTCTAAAAGGTTTGCGCTTGTTTATTCATAAATATGCTATGAAAATAATTCTTTAAAGGCAATCCCTGAAATTTCCTAGAGATGAAGCATCATCTAATACTGTAGTAAATTGATCTGTCCATGACCCCATCACACTTTTGTCTAAAAGAATAAGACTATGCTCCAATGTAATTTAAAATGTACAAATCAAATCAAGTTCTGTAGTATTAGGACATTTCGAAGTTAAATATTTGAGAAAGAACAAAGGAAGTCCAAGGCAACTCTTCAAGAATATTTTTAAAAAGCCTTTAATAAAATATGGCTTCCACCGACATGTTTCGGCCAAACTGGCCTTTCTCAAGGTGATTTGACAGAACGCCGTAGCCCTCTTTCCCCATTTTCTTCTCTTAAATATTTGAGAGTTCTGCAAAGGGATTTTTATTCTTCATATTGGACTAATTTACGTGCGGGATGAAGAATCCGTGCATGTCCTTGTGGAGCTCAGTATTCACGTATGCTCGAGCTACTTCCTTGAACGTTTTGCCATCCAGAAGCAGGATGAAGCCAGACTCCCCGGGGTTGGAGTTGATCACAGATGTTAAAACCACACCTGCAAGTGGGAGCGGAAAGGCTTCTGTGAGAATGCACAGCAGACATTGAAAATCTGTGTAAGTCCGATGTTTACAAGTTTTCTAAATCCTTTTCAGTCCCAAATACATTAAACATAACATAGTCACACAATTTCCAAAACAAACTTGTAGGAACACAAAATAATCACGTCAGGAACACCTTAGTATATTGATTTGTATCCCCTTTTCCCCAATTAATGTCTCAACTGATACAGGTCTATTGTCTTCATTAATGTGTGTGTGTGTGTCTAAATCCCTCCTTCATGGCTGAAGTGGATTTAATGACTGAAATCATTAAGGGATCTTGATGGATTTGCATGGTCATTTAACTGCAAAAGAGCAGGTGCCGGTTGCACAAAGATTTTCCTTTAAGGTGTCCATAAAATAAAATTGGTTGCACAAAACACCATTAAATATTGTGCGTACGTTTTCCTTAAAATGTTTAACCTTGAGGAGAAGATCTAAGGGTGTTTTGTGCAACCAATTTTATTTTATGGACACCTTAAAGGAAAATCATAACTTAAGGTGCTTTGTGCAACCGGCCCCTGGCATTCCTGACTAATTTGTACTGTCACTGTATAGTTTAAGAAATGCTTTCAAATGCACATACAAAAGCCACATATTCTCACCGTCATCCTCCGTCTCTCCATTGGGCCTGGGGATGAACACAGGCTCCATAGGCCAGCACTTCTCCTCACTCCACTTGATCATCTGCCTGGTTTCTGTGTCAAACTTTGCGATCTAAACAAATAGATTAAAGACCTATGTAGACAAGTATTTACCTAACTGACTTGCTGTGTAACACATCCCTTTTAGTATGTTATGTCTCCCTATATAAACTGTGATATAAGTCTTCAACCTAGACACACTTACTACATGCACAACAAAAAGTGATTTTAATGTGATTAAGGCAACGATGCGATAATGTAGGGCAGAGTCTACTGGGCTACTGGTTTCTTTCCGCCTCATTCTGTTTCTTTTGTTTGTTTTCATATCTCATCGGCTAAAGGCTGCTATCTTAATTGGCACCAAAGATTGTCTGGCCATAAATGTGCTCAGTACTTTGTACCAACGTCTTTGCATGCACACACACACACACACACACACACACACACACACACACACACACACACACACACACACACACACACACACACACACACACACACACACACACACACACGACAGTAAATCAAAGAAAGTGGCTGAACTCTGTCTTGGTTAGCTAGGTGGAATTGGGTCTGGCTAGGTCTGGCCAGGTGTTGGGTTTATGACCATCCTTATACCTCAGTACTACATAATAGCAGGAATATAAACACATCTCAGTTCAACAGTGTAAAGTTAAAAGTAGACTGACATTCATTAACATTTTGATTGAATGGGTGTAGGACCAAAATGAAGTCAGGTCATAGTGACCTTCCCAATTCATTTTATAGTCGTGATTGACTGAGTGAAGGATTTACAACAACAGTTGTTGTGAATTCCCAGCTAAATGGTTGGTTGGTAGAGTTTTGTGAAGATTTATCCGACACTATCCAATGAGAAATCTAACTGAATAAGGTTTTTCCACAGAATTCAAATTCAATGCTGACTGGCCCAACATTTTAGAGACTGGAGGTTTCATTCATTTCATTTTTGTGTTCCTCTTTGTTTCAGCGAAAGCTGCATTGAACTGTATTGAATAAGAAAGCAAATGGGTAAATAAAACACATCCATATTTTCAGCTTTTGTCTCTGTTAAAACAATTGGTAATTCTCGCTTCAGCAAACTGTTTCCCGTCTTGGTACGTCAATTGGTGCTTCTCAATTTTACTTACTACCTCTGGAAAAGTGACACAATTCTTGCAGGAATCTGTTTCCAATGTTAGCAATGGTCTGTTTCTAATATGTCTCCTTTGCCACATAACATTTATAAAGCTGTAGTGAAGCACACAGATGGATGGTCCCACCAATACTAGCAACAGTAATAAACAATCGTGAATTTCACCTGGGTTGCCACCGCAGAGTTCTCCACACAGCTCCCATAGACAAACCGGTGTCTCTTGCCATTGATGTCATAGTTGATCCTGGGTAATTCAAAAGCTGTTGGAAATACTATGACATTAGGACAAATCGTAAACCCATCAAGACACCAGGTGAGGACTATGACTTGAACAGTTGACAACTTGGATCATTGCCAAATGCCTGTTTGGTTAGTTTGGGTTTTACTGTACCTTCGCAAAGCACCTCTGCCTGGCACATGAGCTTGCCATCTTTCTCCTTCACAGCGCTGGCTGTGGTGCATTTGATCTTCACCAGGTCCTCTCCCACCTCAGTGCCCTACACACCCAGTCAAACAGCGGAAGAGCTTTAGAGGAACCGCTTCGGTTTTGTTCAGCGTTGACTTTACATTTGTTTGTACTTTCTCGAGTCTCACCTTGTCAGACTGCAAGGGAAGAGCAAATCTCCTGTAGGTCGGTTTACTGTAGCTCTCATTGTGGACTTGGATGTTTTCTTTCATCTTGTTCAGGTGGAACATCTCATAAAGGCTGTTGTCGTCGTAGGCGATTACGTCGACGACCACGTGGCCGTCGACCTCGAAGGCGTTCACGCTGTGGTAGACGATCATCGCTCCAGTGTAGTACTTTGTCTCAACCTGTTTGCCCGTCTTCCTGTCGATCAGGTGAATCAGAGTCTGTTCAAGGAATAAACATATAGTCAAACTATATATTAATGCATGAAGATATAATTAATGTCAATCCCTTGCAACCCACGCTCCATTCAGCCTTTCTACCATAACAGGTAGACTGGATTATTGCACTACGTCTCCCCAAAGAGTTGAATCGTGAAGGTCAGAGTAAATGAAACAAAAGAAAGCAAGAATACAAGGATCAGTGACAGTTACATTGTCTTCGGGGTGATATTTCAGACAGTTGGCCCAGTTGACTCCCCTCATGTACGCGGTGGCCATCTTGAGGATGTCCAGTTTGAAAGGCTGCTCGATGAAGATGAAGTAGTTGTCCGTCATGCCGAAGCTGTGGTAGTAGCTGGGGCTGAGGAGGGAGCGGCAGGGTACCGTGCATACCACCTCCACATTCTTCAGCGCAGGGCCCTCCTTGGCTTTGTCTGGTGACGAAAGAAAGAAAGAAAGAAAGAAAGAAAGAAAGAAAGAAAGAAAGAAAGAAAGAAAATATACTACTATTACATAATAATAAATGCGGTTTGACTCATGGGGTCTTGAATCTTGAAAAGACACAACTGAAAACTTGTCAAACTGTAAAGACTTATAACCAAGCAACTACTGTTACACAAGGACTTATTACTTCCTATACTGTCATATAGTTGATTCAGTGATGATGATAGTTTTTGAATTTTGCTGAACGGACAAGCCAGCAGTAACAGATAATCTTTTAGGTTCCATTTGATGATGCAATTGTGAAATTACTTTTTCTAGAGTTATTATTTGGATGTAAATTTGCATTTCTTTGTAGCAAATATGTTGAAATTTGCAGCTAGCAAAAAACATGGGTGCTCAAGATGTCTCACTCTCCGAGTAGCCTAAATGAAGAGTGACATTGATTTGTGTACTGTGTACAGTACTAATACATTGCACTCGCATCAAAGGAAGGAACCACCACCGGCAGACCCACTCACTCTGTCTAGTGGTTTCCCCTGTTCTAATCTGCATAAACTTGTTGTTTATTTTTTATTTTTTTTATTTAACCTTTATTTAACCAGGCAAGTCATTAAGAACAGATTCTTATTTACAATGGTGACCTGGCAAAAATGATATCATGTCAAAGTTGATGTTCATTCTGGTACTTGATACTGAAGTATTCCAGCTGATAGGGAGAGCACACCCTGAGGTGTCAGGACACTTTGAGGTGTCAGGACAGAGACATCCTGAGGTGACAGGACAGAGACACCCTGAGATGTCAGGACAGAGAGCTTGGCATCGCCGTTCACGTACCTGTCTCAGAAGCAGCAGGCACTTTGAACAGCGTGTATTTAGTCTTGCCCCTTTCTGCTATAGAAGTCCCAATGTTGAAGGCGTTGCCCTCCTTGTCATAGTGCGGATGGGACGTCACCACGTTGACAGAAACGTACTTAAGATAATCCACCTGAGTACAACAGATCAGAAACTCATGAGCGCTAAACATTCATCTGGATGTGTGGTGATCACGGCGAATGACAGAGATCAGAAGATATCACCTTCTCCTGAGTTTCCAGAGTCACAGGATCAATCTTGCGGATGTAGTTTGTTTCAGAAGTGGCATAATATTCGTCCCCATATTTGATGATGTTGCTCGCACCGTTGTCAGTAAAGTCAGGCACTGTGTGGTTAAGAAAGGTAATTGCCCTGAAAATGGAGGAGAATTCTTGTTAAATGATCTAGATCGATGTGGAGAGAGGAGGTCGCACACTTGTAGCCACGATGCAAAAATGTAACATTTATTGAAAGATCAACGTTTCGACCAATGCGGTCTTCATCGGGATATGATCAGACAGACTGAATGGGCAAGGGAGCAAGGGAGAGGGACACAGGTGAGAATCATTACAGGGAGGAGTGTCCACAATCAGATCCAAGGGAGGAGCTAATGACTTACAGCCCAACATGCAATAGAGAGGCAAAGTGACCGCCTACGGTACTTCCTGCTTCAGCACTGTACCAGAGATTTTTATCCGACATTTATTTTCCCATAGACATTTCGTAAAATGCTTATAAAAATAGTTTTACTTAGTCAAACCAAATGGTTCAGCTATATTTAGAATCGGGAGAGACCATAGAACATTTCACTCAGACCAAAACTTAAAAACTACATCGAAAAAATATTTTCTTTAAAGCCGATTTTTTTTTAGGTTTACGTTTTTACGTTACTTGCATTTCAATGATAAATCCCTATAAACAAAAACAATGTTAATTATATAAATTGCAGATTAATACAATACAAATACCCCAACAAAACTATAAGTGTGTAGGCTATAGAAACATGATGAAACATGATCTCATCATACATGAAGTATGATGAGATTTTGTTAATTCTGAGTAAATCAGTCAATTCTGGGTAAAGAACTTACTTGACAATGAAGCTCGTGCTTGGGTCTGGATAGGCCATTGTCCCCATTTCAGACACAACTATTCTCTTAGCAGTCATGTTCGCTTGATAGGTGTCACCTCTCAGGTATCGGCTCCTGTAGGTCACTTCACCTGCAACAGAATAAGCTCATTCATCTACAATGACACTATACAATAGACTGTTGAGTTTAGTTCAACAGTCATCAGGAAAAGTTACAATCAACTCAGAATACGGTGTCGGGCTGAAAACCACAGAACAATCGTGACCAATCAAAAGTGTAAATCATGCACCCGCATGCACTCTAACCATCTTTGAAGGTGAAGCTGTGCATGATGGCCATCCCATCAAACCAGTGGTTGTAGCTGGTTTCCCCCACTGTGAATATGCCGGGGCCATTGCGCAGCAGCGTGCCTTGTAGCCAGCTGGGAAGGTTGCCTACAGCACACAAACAAAAACAGCATTGAGACAATAACAATGATAATGATATAACAACAACAACAACAACAACAACAACAACAACAACAACAACAACAAATACAATCATAAATAAATAAAAGGAAATAAAGCTACTTTTTCTCCTCACTGCTGAAGAAATGTTTCCCTCTTGGAGATAGGCAACATTTTTATGACCCTATTATAAAGACTTACCTTGGACTTGTGCCTTGTGCGGCTCGGGCCTTTCGACAGTGTTCTTGGTGAAGTCAAAGGCCATGTCTGCAGCTGTGGAGAACCCCTGGAGCGGTCTGCTATATACTGCAGGCAAACCACTCCCCTTTATGTAATTGTCTTTCAGAGAAAGAGGGGGATTGGTCAATACGCATTATCTCATCTCTCTGGCCCTGAATTACTCTGAAATAAGTAGCCTTTCTAACCGACAAATAACACAGGCCTACTGATTTGTTTACGGATATGTATCATTGTTAGGGTGCATTCAGGGTGAATAAGATTTTTTTTTTAATTTCCGCCTTGTGGAAGCTTTCTTGCCATGAATTAAAAAAATAGCCCAACACATGATACATTTCTGTAATACTGAAGATGTTACCTAACCCTCTGAGGTGGCATGAAGGTTACATCATATTCCAAGGAGCACTGGCATGCCGTTTTGTGTGAACTGACCCAAAACACTTTTTTCCCTGTAACATTTGGGTGATTGGGACAGGACCTTTGGGCGAATGGGACAGCATGCCTTATGATTGATTTAAGCTAGTGTAAGCATATTTACTGCACAATTTAATTCATACTTTGATATAATTTCACATGCACATCTTCCTTTTCCTGTTCATCTTTATAATTAAGACTCCATGTTCATTTGTTTATTTAATGTTTAAAAATCTGTAAAAAATTCAAATAACAATCTGCCTTCCCTCACTGTCACAACAACCCCCTGCATCCCACCCCATCCCTTCTCTGATCACAAATTTAATTTAAAACACTTTGAGGTATAACAAAAACAAATCCTTAAGGTCCAAAATGCATTGAATACATTTAACTGTCATTATTGTCATTTTTAATTTTGAATAAAAAAAATTTTTTGATAAAAAATAAATAAATCTCTCTGTCATTACTTTTATGCAGCATAGCCTAGTAGTAGTAGTTGTTTCAATCAGAATACATTCAAAATTGTAATAGTATATCAGTAGCAGTAGTGTTTTATTGGAATAGTACATTTGAAACATTGAACGGTATTGCTAGCTTCAACGGTACAAACATTAATGTCCCAAGAAGTGCACAGAAGTGCAATAAAAGCAGAAGTAATAATTTTAATAGTTCCTATATTAATTGCAAACACACTTACATTTTTACAAATTAGTGTGCTAAAATTCATTGTACTTTAACAGACTTTCTTGATTCAAGTCCATTTACTGAACACAACTATCTGCTCATTTTTCCTTCAAGGGCCACAGTAGTCTGGACATTGCCATGCAGTCTATAGATCCATCCCTCATCTGTGCCCCCCTCAGTTTTATCTAGGCTACATTTTGATTGCCCTTTTCACCTTCATTTGAAACCAACAATGCTATTACAGAAAAAATTGTAAAATGAAAAGTTTGAATAAAAGGCAGTCACTCACTAAATGGAATTCAGACATGATGTAGACTTGTTTTCCCAGCAGGGGGCAGCATTGATCCTGTCCGCTCAAAAATGTATAATTCTGTCCTTGGTACTAAACCTTTTAGGGATGAATCTCAAAACTGCACTTTATAGGGCATTTTTGAGTGAAGGATTAGGAAGAATATGTATTAATTTGTGTAAACAATATATGGATCAATGGTAGCGAAATCCAAACAGTGTTTTGTCAGCTTTTTTGTTTTATTAGCTATGTCAGACTATTAGCCATGTCAAATTGTACACTTTTGGTTGTCTCCAGTCAAGTGTCAGTAGCACACACTATAAACTGGTAAGTTTTGTTTTCATGCAAACATATGGACAGATTTTCCAGTGTTGTACAGGCCTTAAATTAGAACATATCAGAATATATCAAACACAAAAATTATAAGCAAACTTTACTCTAAATATCTATTGACATTGAAAATATTCTGTCTATAATTGTTTTGATAAGAGTAAAATTAAGACAAACAAAAGTGACCTGATGCAGTACTTTCAAATGCTCTTATGTTGACATGTCCCTCCCTTGATGCTAAAGCGATTTTGATCATGTTCTTATAGCATGGGCTCACTTCATCCGATACCCAGATGTATTAAAAATAATTACATCTTCAAAATGACGACACACTTCAGGTAATTTGGCATTTATTGTAAAGAATAAATGAAAATGTAATGACCAATATTTTCTCTTCTCCAATACATTCATAAAATGGCAAGGCATACAATACAGACCCAACACTCCCCGTGCTCAAACCTCTCTGCCATAAAACATTCAGAGCAGAAATTAGATCAAAGCATTCACTGGCTAGTAATTGCACCAAGTCCTATGGCACCTACTTTGTATTATGTGTAGTTTTCTTGGATTAATAAATTAAAGACAATGGTATGCATATTACTTCACATAAGAGTCATGTTTATTTGCACTGCCCAGATTGTTATACTGTGCTGATTAGTATTCAAGTATTCCCTTACCGGATATTTCTGTGCATGGGTATTATACTAAATATCTCTGCTTTTATCATGTTCTCACAATCTCATTGTCATCATCTGTGGATTACATTAGATGGCACTAGAGATGCACAATATATCGGTAATCATATCTGTATCGTCCAATGTTAGTCATCATTTAATATCGGTATTGGTCCAATGAGCAAAATAACAGCAATGTTAATATCAGTTATTGGTATCGGCCAACATGTTTATAGTGAGAGAAAACAATGCGAATCTATGATTTATGGGCTTTTCCAAATCTTTTGGAAATAACGACACACACAACTTTTTCAAATTCACAGTGTTTACATGTGTTTTTCCCAAATGTGATGATCATAGAAACTTGTTTCTATACAGATCACATCGACATCAGTAAATATCGGTTATCGGCCATAACAGCAATGTTAATATCAGTTACCGGTATCGGCCAAAATGTTCATAACGGTGCATCCCTAGGGGGCACAGTACAAGAATACATTAATGTAAACATTATGTACATGTACCCATAAAAGAAAAGAAAACAAACAAAATACATCTTATACATGTATGCTATTTTGTTTACAGTGCAATCCCCATGCAATACCACATGCAGTTATAGAGAGTGCATGAAGAAGACCATATTCCATGCATAACCTTGCACATCTGTTTCTACCAGAAGTGTCATACATGGTCTTTCTATGAAACACTGACAGGTGTCACATCCACTGGCATTATACCCCGACTCTTTCATCTAAGATACAGGTCTGTATAGTGATAGCACCTAGATGGCATCCACCCAGTTGCCACGTCTATCCTGTTCCAAATACATTGTCACCAGTGAGTGTAACTGAAAGGAGTCTTTCACACTTGTACCAAGCCAAACTGAACTGTGTCCGTTTAGTTAGCCACAGCATGTGGAAACTGTAATGTGAAAATAATTGATCGGTTGCAGGTTGGCACTCGTGTGAAAATGCTCACGGAAACGCATTAAAACGCATTAGGACACGGTCATTCTGTGACGCCATGTTGGCATTTCACAATAGCCTTCCTACGTACTGGCACAGTTACCCACATTAAGCTTTGACATGTTAAAATTACAATGCTAACGAAACACAAAGTTAAACTAAAACTTCCCTCCTGAACAAGCAACTTGGCTTTTGTAATTGTTATCCTTTTCAAACAAAGGCCTCATAATCACATTAAACAGGCAGGCACCAGAAATGGAAAACACACAACAAAATGCACATTAAAAACAGCACATTTTGTCAGTATTGTGAGGAGTTAGCTGTAGCAAAAATATTTACTGTGCAATCAAAACTCGTTTTAAAAAGGCAACAAAGCTCAAAAAGAAATGCTTAACATGGCAAGGCCTACCTTAAAGACTGGAGTTTCCCCTTTCTGTCTCACAAACCATCTGAAATAAGCTTTTGATGTATAGAATAAATACAGATACAACTACACTAATTCAAGTACTGTACATGTTTATGAAACCAGCTTGTGTCATAAATTGATTTGAACAGTTAATTTTGTTTAAAACGTTTGAACGAAATTGTTCCAATGCTCAGTGTATTCTGTGTTGTTCAATACTAAAACTGCTTAGACAGACTGATGTACTGTATATATAAAAAAAAGTTCCCAAGTCGTATATAATGAATTATCCATCTGATGAATCAATAACATACACATGGACAGCAGAGTGGTGGTAGCATGGTGTATTACACATGATGCAAAGACTCTTTGCATCACACTGCTACAAAACATGTCTTTTACCATCGGAAAGATTAAATGTTTTGAGAAAAAGTTCAATATCAAATAGATTCCTAGCATGTACTAAAATCAGTTTGCTGACAAAAATGTCAAATCCCTTCATAGAAAACACAAATGTCTGAAGAAAGTAGCAGCATGCAGCTTGTTGGCAAATGTCGTACAGCGATAAAGTTACCACTGTACGACATTTGCATTTAGAGTGTGCGCCCCAAAAAAGGCATCATATATAGTATGTGTGTATATGACAAAGTTAATACAACATCCGCATCAGGCCTAATAATAGATGATCGATAGAAGAATGTCAGAATCCTGCTAACACCTCCCACTGTAATGTTTTGGTACAGATGTCGGATCTGAAGCGGTCACCCTTCAATCTGGGTTATTTAGCTTTTATTTTTGCTTCCCCACAAATGGATACAATTTGGGTCTATGATGCTGACAGTCAGCACGGTTTCACCCCAGATTAAAAAACCTAATGCCACCCACCTCCCACTAAAACAGCAAGTCAACAACATATCTTTGTGTATGCAATGTGATATTTTGTGACTTCTACAGTCATTGGGTGAAATCCCAGGTTGTAAAAAAAAAAAAAAAAACTGATGTAAACTGTCTAAACCAGAGGTTCTCAAATGTTTTTCAGCCAAGGACCCCTTACAAGATAGAAAATATACCGGGGACCCCCTCATTCTGATTTGTGATTTTGGGCTAAGCTTAATTGTTTCCATGGTAACGTGCTTGACTTTTAATTTGATAGGTTTGTTATTAGAATGTAATCCATGAACCATTTTAGATTTAAAGCATAAACTATTTTCATTGAACTATGAAGATTTTGCAAAAAAATATATATATATATATTTTTTTATTACATTACATTTACATTACGTCATTTAGCAGACGCTTTTGTTTTGTCCAAAGCGACTTACAATATCACAATTTGTCAACAGTCCAGAAAACCACTATGCAACACAATCAATGACAGCCAAGATATTTTGATAGACTAGCACCATGTAGGAAGTAGTTTGAGAAGGAATAAGTAACATGTAGCATTTTCTTTTTAATTATTAAAAAAAAAAAAAAAAAAAATTAACTTGAAAACTTTTCGCGGACCCCCTGGCAAAGTGCCACGGACCCCTAGGGGTCCGCGGACCCCCATTTGAGAACCACTGGTCTAAACTGCCTCAGCATTTATTTGAGCAGAACGAGTGCTTCTCCTCGCATGACTCTTCTCAGTGTACAACAGCAGCATTGACATTCAGTTTCCCTCTCGAGCAGGTGGGCACACCGCTGGCTCAGCAGCATCCTAAGGTACAGTATGCCAGCCAATAGCACACCTGTTGATTAAAACCATCTCTTTAATCGTGTGAATCCTTAAAAACCCATTTGCCTGGACCCCAGCAAGATGAAAGGAAAATAAACTATACATACAATTTTCCAATGCTCTACTTCATTCAAGTTGACCATTTAATGCCACGGAGGCCGGGACACGTACGATGCCCCTCTTTAGTGACTGTCGGTGGGCGATGATGAAGCAATGTATTTCAGTCATGCTTCTTCCTCTCTGAGACTGTGCTTGACGTCATCCAATCCTGTCTCAGTCCACTCCCTGGCAATGAGCTCATGATCCACTGAGGAAAATGAGGTGCAGTAGCCTTCTCCCTCAAAAGGCCATTTGGATTTGATGGCACTGACCATCAGCCTACTGAGGAATCACCCAGTACCTTTGAGGTCCCCTTCAAATCTTTGCTATGTCATCAGCTTGAACTCATGTTTCGTCAGGGATTCAGGCAGCATTAAGAATACGAATAGAAAACTTCATCAAAGCGAGAGGTCCATAAAGTTATCTCAGGAAGTGTGTTAAGGATGACAAAGAACGGTAAACCTTTTTGACCATTTCTGTTTGGGATGACAGTCCATTGTCCCAGACTGACCTCTTATTTCGACTCGTGGTGCATTGTTCAAGAGAAGAAAAACAATTGGCCACGTACACAGAGTATTGCTATGAGGCCATTTCATGGATTCGAGATGGCCGGGTTAATGGTCCATCAGGTCGCATCTCAGTGCACTGCTCCTGCTTTTCAGAAGAAGAAGAAAATCCCTCATTATCCTCAGTCCTTTAACATAGTACTTCCCCCAATTTTGGCTGCCACCGAAGCGGCCTGGCAGGTAAGGGTGGAGTCGACTGGTCCGGGGTCCACTGTTGCACTGGGAGCGACATCTCCTTGGCTCTGTTGAGGTGTTTCTTCACCACTGACGTCCCCTGGCTCTCTTAATCCGTCTTCCCGTTCTCCTGGGGTGCATCTGCTTTGCTTCGCCGTGCAGAGCGCAGCACCCTGTAGCAGCCGCGGGCGATCTTGTGCATCCACATAACGTTCATGATATCCAAGCAGATGCTGGCGCTGATCCAGGCTACACGGCCACCCCAGGGCACCAGGTAGAAGGCCTCGGTGCCGTAGACGGTGTACATGCGGCTGTAGTAGACCGGCATGACACCGATGCGAACCACGAAAAAGACGGCCGCCATGGCGACGCCGTTAGCCATGTTGGGTCGGGAGGACTTGGGGTAACCCAGTACCTCAAAGAACCAGCTGAAACACAACGCAGAGTCAAGACAACAGAGCAGAGAAGGAAGAATGGACCTGGAATGAATTCACAAGAAACCAGCTGACACACATCAGGACATACAGTAGTTTCTGTTTGTGATGGCAAATTAAATTCATTTTTGGTAAACTAGGCAGAGTTGCATTGACACAGCTGTTTGATGCAGCTGGCAATAAATGTATATCGACAAGTCGTTGCAGTGACAAAGATCTTCTAATATAAGCGAATGGGACAAAAAGTCACTGTCAATTTGCTTTGAAGCCTTGGCTACATGGCTATTTTCTTAAGAATTCTATTAAGAACTTATAAGAATTACAAACTTGAATTCAGATAAACCGGTTTAAACCTCAACTCATCTTGTAGAACCAGCTGAAACACATAGTGACAGTGACTCATGATTGACTCGTCTGCTCAAATCTTTTCATCCACCTGTGACACAGAATGAGGGCAAATAGTCACGTCATCTATTTGCTCTTTAGCTGGCTTTGAGTCACATCTCATTGATTCTCATGAACACAGAAACCACTCAGCATAATGCTGCAATAGTCTGTTTTGCAAAGCACCACTTGAGGGAACCTCACAATAAGGGGCGTACACTGCATATTACACAATATGCAAAAAGGTTGCATATGCTTTTTGGCCATAGATGTAACAGTGACTCAAATCAAAACATGTAACATATCATCAAACCTTTGCTCATAAGATTTGGCTTTCTAAACTGGAAATTACCTACTTGAATTCAGAGTGTAAAAGAAACATACAAAAAAGAAGACAACATGGGTGAGCAAAACATCAATTGACCCAAACCCTGACTAGGACGCCCGCCCGGGTCATGGTATGGAGGTACGTACCGCTGGTTCACACATGGAGTGGAAAACTCGGCAAGCAGACGGAAGTTAGCAAAATAAGGCAACATTCCTTGGCCCTGGAAGAACAAGGTGAGAACAGGAAGACAACGAAACAGGAAAGGGACAAAAACAAGACACAGAGAGTCACTTGGGTCGGGAGTGGGTGTGACTAGCATGAAGCCTCATCTGACCCGCGGAGGAACATGGACACAAATACAGATCAGTATCTCAGGAGGAACATGGACACAAATACAGATCAGTATCTCAGGAAGAACGAGTTAGTTTCACACACCAGCCCATAAATCATCACAGGTCGTGGGAGATTTGCCCGCGTAATCGCAGGGCTTCTGAGGACATGACCTTATGATGGTTCATATTTTGTCATGCAGTTCAGAAGATGAAGGAGACTTTTGGGGTGGGGGGGAAATCAAGTCTAAAATTAGATGAAGTCCTCGCCGAATATAGGCCTGCTCCTTTCAGATCTAACAAAAGAGGCTACTCCTTCAGGGCACAGAATTATTCATTCAAGTTTCACAGGCCAAATTTAGACTGCACCCTCTCATTTCATTTGCTAATGATCCACTGGCATGTCATTTACTGACATCAAGAAATTCAACTGACTTCATGAAAAGAGCACAAAAAGAATTTGTGAACTAGATATAACAGTAGATATTCAGATTACAATTCTTTCCATTTAAAATGCTATGCACAACATTTTAAAAGTGGGTTAAAAAATAGCCACATACTTAAGAGGCTTTCTTGGAACAAAATTTGTGATGGATGGCAAATTTTGTGGTTGATGAATTAACCAGCGGCCCTAAAGAAACTCCAAATGTCAAAATGGCAATGCCCATATCAGTTTTTATATAGTAAAAGTGAAGTGTATTCTCAATCTCATCAACACCCAAAACAACACAGAAAGAACATACACCAAGACAATACATCTCCGACATCCAGCAAAAGATACTAAGCAACATAGCACAGCCTTGGGTACACACACAACCAGCCAGAGCCAGCCACTACTTGAAGGAGCAATATAGCCATGCAGATTAGAAAGCGTTCAGTTCAACTTCCATACATGTCATTGCTTAGCAGACCAGGGCTTGGTTTCCACAGTTTCTTAGCTATGACATCATCTTCAAAGTCAAATTGACCCCATCTGAAGATGAGGTAAAAAAACCAAAATGTTTTCCCGTTTTCTTTTCAATATTGTGTTCATAGGGCTTTTCAGGCCTCATTGAGGTGACATCTGTGGTGAAAATAAAGTTTAGATCCCTTCTTTGACAGAATCAAGATGATGTCAACACCAGGAAGCTTTCAGGAAACAGCCACGATCACTTTGATGACCTGGCCAGAATCAACTGAGAGTGTTGTGTCTCACACACACACACACACACACACACACACACACACACACACACACACACACACACACACACACACACACACACACACACACACACACACACACACACACACACACAGCAGAGGTGATCTACTCATCTCTGACAAGGACAGATGCTGAAGAAAGGGACTTACCTTCAGGGCTGAAACAAAAGCTGGTCAGTGAAACATACTTACTAGGTGATACAGACAGGGTGCATCTGGGTTTTTTTTTTTTATATACCACGATATATATGAACTTTTCACCTAGCATGAGCATGCTAGTACCTCTAGGAACTGGTAAGTCCATACTGTGACTGGGCATCATATCTGCTCAGTGCAGCGCAACAGCAATAACAGCAGACAAGACAGGAATGAAGGGAGTCCCCATCTAGATCAAGACCTGCTCTGGCTTTCTAAATGACACACAACCCTTTTGGTAGTTTTTGCATGAACGGGGATGACACAACCCAACTTGATTTTGGTAACTTTTGCATGAAGGGTTTGAAGAGGGATCTGTTTATGTTAAAGTCATAGCGGAGGACAC
Organism: Poromitra crassiceps; assembly: GCF_964638095.1. Taxonomy (NCBI): domain Eukaryota; kingdom Metazoa; phylum Chordata; class Actinopteri; order Beryciformes; family Melamphaidae; genus Poromitra; species Poromitra crassiceps. The sequence goes on from NC_139624.1 coordinate 80,276,324, forward strand.
AGAGACAGACAGACAGAGATATTAGAAGAAAATAAAGATGCCACCCCAGTTGGAAGCAAATAGGAAGCAACACTGACAACACTGAGAGTAGAGCATGCATCCAATATTCACACAGCAGTCCCTTGGGTTAACCTCTATTTTGATTGTCACTTTGAAATAGCTATACACATTTATTATGCTATTTCATCTTTCATAAAATGACTTGAAGACTCTACTCAAGACACTACTACATACTGCTAAACATGCCAACAGGCTCACAAATTAAAACTTTATTTTTTTAAGTTTAACTAGGCCTGACTCCTATTAAGAAAGATCTTCCCAGCTCCCACATCCTCATGAGATTCAAAAGTTGTTGCCTAATCGACCATGAACACTTCAACATAAACACGCTCAACACATTAACTAATAAGACTTTGACAAAATACGACAAATTAACTGGGTACAAAAAAAGAAAAGAAAAAGAAGCCATCTTTAAGTCGCACTAAATCATCGTTCAAAAAGTTGGGAAAATGTAGTTGCTTTTACTACAAATGGGCAACTAGTCAGATAGTTTCCCTATGGCATTTGACTAATTTATTTGATCCCACACGTATGTCAGGCCTGGTCTGAAGAAACAGTTATGAGTGTCCAGTAACAGTATGGCCTACTTCATCTCATTTATCTCATGATTTTACTAAAATCATTTAAGTAAAGTCATTTTAGAGACAGAAGCTTGCTTTGTTTCTCCAGTTGAAAGGCTGGATTGTTATTTTTTATTCCATTATGTGACACAGAATTGATCTTACTATTACTGTGTAAACAGACGGAAACCTAGAAATAACCGCCTTGCGGTTGTATACCTCCGCCGACAAGTCAAGTTGCAGTCTACAGTCATATCTGTCCAGAGTGACTCATACAAGCACAAATACCTTGAAGCCCACTGCACAGTGGTGTGGCCATTCAGCCTTATGGCACTTTAGGCAATGTTTGGGGGTACCTCAACAACACGGCTAATCATTTTCAACATGGAAAATGGTCCTACCCATAACCCTAAACCACCCACATCCCCTATCTCTAGCTACGGCCCCTTTTCCACAGCCCTGTCCCCTTACTCATTACACTGTCATCTGACCACCCACATCCCCCAACCCACTCCTCGAATCCAGACTCTCTACGATCTTCCTTTCCCTAGCTATGGCCCCTTTTCCCTAGCCCCGCCCCTTTCATCTCCACACCCCCTAGCCACTCCCCTACGATCTTCCTTTCCCTAGTTATGGCCCCTTTTCCCTAGCCCTGCCCCTTTCCATCTCCACACCCCCTAGCCACTCCCCTACGATCTTCCTTTCCCTAGTTATGGCCCCTTTTCCCTAGCCCCGCCCCTTTCATCTCCACACCCCCTAGCCACTCCCCTACGATCTTCCTTTCCCTAGTTATGGCCCCTTTTCCCTAGCCCTGCCCCTTTCCATCTCCACACCCCCTAGCCACTCCCCTACGATCTTCCTTTCCCTAGTTATGGCCCCTTTTCCCTAGCCCCGCCCCTTTCCATCCCCACACCCCCTAGCCACTCCCCTACGACCTTCCTATCCTTAGCTATGGCCTATTTTACCTACCCCCCCCTTCCTTGATGGATCACAGTGACCTTGAACTTTGACCACCAAAATCTAATCAGTTCATCCTTGAGTCCAACTGGATGTTTGAGCCAAATTAGAAGAAATTGCCTGAAGGCGTCCTTGAGATGATATGTTAACAAGCATGGACCGGATGGTTGTGAGGTCACAGTGACCTTGAACTTTGATCTTTGACCAAATGACCACCCAAATCTAATCAGTTCATCCTTGAGTCCAAGTGGATTTTTGAGCCAAATTGGAAGACATTCCGTCAAGGTATTCCAGAGATATCGCTTTAACGAGCATGAAATGGACAGTCATGAGGTCACAGTGACCTTGAACTTTGACCTTTGACCACCCAAATCTAATCAGTTCATCCTTAAGTCCAAGTGGATGTTTGAGCCAAATTGGAAGAAATTCCGTCAAGGGATTCCTGAGATATCACTTTAACGAGCATGAAATGGGCAGTCATGAGGTCACAGTGACCTTGAACTTTGACCACCAAAATCTAATCAGTTCATCCTTGAGTCCAAGTGGACATTTGAGACAAATTTTAAGAAATTCCATCAAGGCATTCCTGAGATATCGAGTTAACGACCATGAAACTGGCATTCGTGAGGTCACAGTGACCTTGAACTTCGACCACCAAAATCGAATCCGTTCATTTGAGCCAAATGTGAAGAAATTCCGCCAAAGCGTTCCTGAGATATCGCGTTAACAAGCATCGGATGTACAGTACGTACCGGTACATAATCCCTCCGGCCACGGCTATCACTGGCGGAGGCATAAAAAAGCACATGGAATGTGATTTTCCCCGTTAACACTGCAATGAAGACAGACCAAAAAGATGCAAAAATTATGTGTGCCACATTTGGAGGAAAATAATTATGCAAATCCAGCCAGTGACAGGAGAGAAGGCAGTGGTAAGACAGGGAGAGATGTGAATCTGGACTGCCCCACAGCGATTAAACAACACACGGTTCTGAACAAACATCCACAGTGCTTTACTGCTTTTTACCCACGATTAATTTGCCAATGGCAATGTTTCATATAAAATATAATTCTTGATATACCAGAGCTGTGGAGCGTGTTTATTTTTTATTTTTTATCCAAGAATAGTTTAGGAAGTATGTTGGAGCTCAAATGGAGAGTTAAGCAAAGCACACTGTATGCCTCTTTATTCTTTTTGTACATACAAAATAGAGACATGTATTCTTAAGCATTTATCGCAGGGGAACAAAGTTAATCCACATCCACAAGTAGGCCTAACTCAAATAAAATGCTTACAGAGGAGGAGCCAAATAAGAGACATTCTATGTCTTGAGGTACACTCAATACGGCAGTAGACAGAGGGCCTGTCTCTTTGGTTATGAACTTTAGCATCTTGCGATGGTGTGGATGACAGTATGTGAATGGCTCCGTCTGGGCCCACACGCAGCAAGGAGCCACAGGAAAGAGTGTAAAGAGAGAGAGGAGGCACAACTAGGCTCTGGCACAACAGATAGGCGGAAGGTAGATAGACAGGTAGGTAATTAATAGAAAGGTTAAAAGTTCTTGTTGGCATGCACAATAATAACAAGAAAGATGGACCCCTCTCAATAACAACTCCAGAGCTTTTCAGAAATGTAAGCATGCACACAGTTGTTACAGCTCAGCATTCAGCTCAGCTCAGAGAAGCTCATCAGATTCACACAACACTGAGGGGGGCGTGTCAGTAAAACAAACAAAAAAGCACAGAAATTGTAAGGGCAGGTTGAAAGCGGGGGGAGGGGGAGGGGCAACGGCCATTGCCATCATTGAGCATTCCATGCAAAAAATACCATAGTCATTCATTTCCATGATTCTGCAACAGAACCTGGCGACCTAGAGGGTTACAGATGCTTGGAACCAAGAGTGAACAGCAGTGCCCCTTAATGCTGGGCATCTATCCACATCGAGATGACAGCCAACTGACCAATGCTGGCAGTGACCAATAAGCTAATGAGTACTGGCATGTTCGATGACTTGCCCGGGTAAGTCGAACCCACACAACAACTTTGATACCTGATAATAACAACCCTAAGAGCCAGGTAAAACTGCTCTACTCAGTCTGAAAGTTCAGTTCATGCCCTCTGCCATGTCCAGGTGTCTGCTCTTGATGGCATTTTTAAAGTAACGTGTGTGGAAGAGGTATCATGTTTACGGGGAAAGTGTGGTAATATAAGGTGATACTGACCTACATACTGACAACCTCTCATTAACTTGGGTCATTCTCACTGTCGGCGTAAATAAGACGTGTTGTTTGGTAAGACGGTTAGAACTGAATGAAATGTCAAACCAAATCAAACTATCTCTGTTGAGATTGAATCATTATAGATAATGCACCAGCAATCCAAATGACAGTTTTTTCAACTTCAACAAATCTCTCAAAAAACATGGTAAACTAGAACGACCGCACCGCAGATATATGCCTTCGCCAGCAAGTGAGCAGTCGACATGCATGTCTGTCCATGTGTCCAGACTTTGACGTTTGAGCCAAATGTGAAGAAATTTCATGAAGGTGTTCCTGAGATATCGCATTAACGAGCATGAAACGAGAGGTCGTGAGGTCACAGTGACCTTGAACTTTGACTTTTGACCACCAAAATCTAATCAGTTCATCCTTGAGTCCAAGCGGACGTTTGAGGCAAATTAGAATAAATTCCATCAGTGCATTCCTGAGATATTGCGTTAACGAGCTTTAAAATGGCGTTTGAGAGGTCACAGTGAACTTGACCTTTGACCACCAAAATCTAATCAGTTCATCCTTGCGTCCAAGTCGACGTTTGAGCCAAATCTGAAGACATTCCGTGAAGCCGTTCCTGAGTTATCGCGTTAACGAACTTGGGAATGGCGTTCGTGAGGTCACAGTGACCTTGAAAGTTGACCTTTGACCACCAAAATCTAATCAGTCCATCCTTGAGTCCAAGTCGATGTTTGAGGCAAATTTGATGAACTTCCATCAAGGCGTTCCTCAGATATCGCGTTAACGAACATCGGTCGGACGTACGGACAACCCGAATCCATAATGCCTCCGGCCTGGCTATCGCCGGCGGAGGCATAAAAATCTAACCACATGATGAATGTAATGTATAAATGTATGGATTTTAGAGACATCTAGAAGCTTTCCTTCTCAGGCCTCTCCTCTCTGGAAATACCCAGTGTAACAGACGGTGTAATTGAAGGTATCGGCATATAAGGTTAGCAGATACAGATGATTATGACCCCTCTCTGGGCATATAGAGTACACCTCCATGTAAGAGCCTTTCATCATTGAGATACAACAGTGGGGTAGTGATGATGGACACCTCAGTGGCTGGCTGATAAACCAGTTTAGCACCCAGCTTCACAGGACAGAGCTGTTCACCCTTGGTTGTCTCTTTCCCATCTTGCCTGCACGTTCTGCTATTGGTCAATAGGGAACTCACCAGTACATAGTAGTAAGCATACAACGCTGCCAGATGGTGAACTACAAAAAACTTGTCGCCTATCGCCTTCCAATAGTAAAATATTAGCAGCAGATCTGGAAAAAGGAAAGAAGGAAAGGAAAACAACAGGGGAAAGAGAAAGAACATGTAAAAGGTGGACTGTGCAATCAAAATATTCTCAGACATGTAAATGACTTTGACCACCCAATAAAATGAATAGACACTGATGATAAAACTTCATGGTACAGACAGACCACCTCTCTCTTAAATAAGACAGAGTATGGTGATGGATTTCTAGGCCTATCTTTGTAATCAACTCTAAAATAGTTTAAAGTATTTTTCCACACTGCATACTGGAAGCATACTCCTATTCAATGGGTGTGACAGTGAATCCAGTTAGTTACAATGTAGAGCTGAAGTTTGAAGCTGACATTTTGTTGCAAAAAAAATCTTATTCTTATGTCTTCTGAGTTTGATATGAAATATCCAAACAGCCTCATCTCATGTGTGACAGCTCATCTGACCAAGAGAGAATGTGACCTGAGGACGTCACACTCACTGGTTCTCTTGGGTAGGTTCAAATTGCATTTTAAATTGCATCCTCCAGTTTTCTTGTTCCCATCAAACCTCATGAGAATGACTTATTTTCTTTTTGTCTCACCTAATCAACAGTATATGGAAACTTTAGGTTTCTCTCACCAGATATGAGGTAGCCTGTTGTGATGGCAACATTGATCTTCACCAGTGTGGGATCCCCCCTGTTAACATAAAAGCACATAGAATTTGGTTGTGTTTGCGTGATGACATTTAAAATTACTGCATAATTTTATTTATTTAAATGAACTCCAGTAAATGCATCAGAATTGTATTTGGTCTTGATTGGCTTCCCTTCCTAAACAAGTACTGAAATCCTGAAAAATACAATCAGGCCAGTTTGCAGCAGCCTCCACTCAGGTTAATAGAGGACCTGTTAATAGAGCACCTAGTTAATAGAGGACCTGTTGTTGTCAGCCAATCAGGTTCCAGTATTCTGTGAGGATACATGTAGGTAAGCCCCGTTCAAAACAGTTTCCTATTTCAGAAATAGTGAACTGTATAGTGTTCACTTTTTTGTTTTTACTAGTGTCTGAATTCTCAACTGTTAATTTAATTCACTATATAGTCCACTATAAAATACCCATAATGCACTGCAATTTGTAGTGAACACCAAAAAAAATTCTCACATATACCACAATGCAATGTGGTCGTGTTTACTATCGGAGAAGAAGAGTCAGGAAACATTAATGTCCAAAACTCGTTTGATCGTTCCCCATACAGTTCACTATTATGATAAACACTACATGGATAATAGTGAGTGAATGAGTTCCGAACAGGACTAGTCTTCACATTCATTTGATAATTACTGCAGCTGCTTTACCTAAACTAGCAATTCCTGTGGCTCAAAGGTCAAATTCAAATCAAATTATAGTTCATTCAACATTACGCTTTGTATAGGTTTTTCAGTTTTCATATTTAAAGCGCTACCAAACATGGACTGGATTTGCCATTTCTGTGAAATTTAACTCACAGCACCTCCAGAAATATGACGCTGGCTAAGGTACTTAAATGCTGACACAGCAGGCAATAATGTGTGAGTGTGTGACGGTTGGGCCTTTTCTGACAAAACAAAAAACAACAACAACAACAACAGGCATCACCAGTCTGCCTTTGTGGAAAATAAAGGTTAAAATTAAGAGGTGATTCACAGACGAGCTCTCACCAGACTGGGTCTCCATTGACGTTGTCATCAAATAACAAGATGTAGAGACAAAAGATTCCAACCAGCAGTGCGTGAAACGTTGACACCGTCCTGAAACACACACACACACACACACACACACACACACACACACACACACACACACACACACGAGATGATCTACCGGTACTCATCTCTGACAAGGACAGATGCTGAAAAATGTCAGTTGTATACTGTTGAATGAGTAAGACAAAGGAATAAATGCATATTTGTCTTTATTTGTGAAGAGTGTCTACTCTCTCTTGAATCAAAGATACCGTACAGAGTGCTGAGTTGTTAGTACCTGCAGTCAATCAGCTGATTGGCTGTCAGGACTGCACACAGATTCAGACCAATTAGACGAAGAGATTAAACACTACTGAAAGGTCAGGCAGAAAGACCGACAGTCCCAGTCAGCCATTCAAGCAATTAAGACAGTCGCACAGTTCTTGGCAGTCAGTCAGTAAGACAGTATGACAGCCAGACAGGACTTGGCATTGAGTAAGTCAAACTGGCAGTCAGACAGTTTGTTAGATGGACTAGCAGTCTGTTCAAATACAATCTCTGAAGTCCTGCGGCCAAACAGAGAGATCCAGCACAGCCTGGATCATCCCCATTAATCACTCATTTTAATTTCCATTTGTATTTGCTTCTAAACCACGTGACCATTTCAATCTCACAAATGCTCCTGTGGGGCGTCTGTCTGGGTGTAGAGGTAAAAGCACCCGCCTACCACTGCGGGGACCGGGTTCAAATCCCAGTAGTGGTACTTCCTGCTTGGTCAGATGTTCCTACAGACACAATTGGCCATGTCTGCGGGTGGGAAGCCAGTGTGGGGTATGAGTCCTGGTCGCTGCACTAGTGCCTCCTCAGTCAGTCAGTCAGGGCACTTTGTTCGGGGGAGGGGAACTGGGGGAACCACGTGATCCTCCCATGCGCTATGCCCTGCCAGTGAAACTCCTCGCTGTCAGCTAAAAAGAAGTGGCTGATGACTGCACATGTATCGGAGGAAGCATGCGCTAGTTGGCTCTCCCCAGATCGGGGAGAAAAAAACTTGATCAAAAACAGAAACAATGCTCCTATGAGTAAAAAGTGAATATTGGAGCAAAAGAAAATTAGCACTTGACAAGAGTGGGTCCAGGGTTAGACGCCTCTGACAGCTCATCTCTAACTGGACATCCCTAATGAACTCTGCTCAATAGCTTTCACCATTCAGATCAAAGACTGCATGTCTCTGTCAGCAACTTGCACAAACAGAAACACAAAGACTGCTTTTCTGTTCCGAACCCAGCAGCAGTTCCAGCCAGAATCTGTGTTCCCATAACAAATCAATAGATAAAACTGACTACATCTGTTGTTGTGTTATCAACAGCCCAATTTATCTGCATGGGACAGCCTGTCCATTTGACATCTGGAAAATGGTCTGATTCACATTCACATTCATGAAATAACTATAACACTTTTATACACAGTAACTATGGTGCAAAGTACATCACAGGTTTTTGTTGTGTGGTGAAGTGACAAGATGGCTGGTAGTAACTTTGTTGGTGAAAATATGACTGATAAGAGAGATATATAGGGATATTTTTCCTTTGGCAAAAATAGGATGGCACACGACAAAATCCCTACAAAGGTTCAGTGCACACTTGCGGGGGACATGTTTATCTATTAGCTTATTTTAATTGTGTTAGCAGTGTGAATTGTCTCCTACACAGGATGGACCTAGCCTGGTTAAACCCATCCCCCACGTGACCTGCTCTCAGACCTGTTCTCAGTCACTAGGTGACTGGGAACTGAGAGAGCAGGTCACGTGGGGGCTGGGTTTACCTAGGCTAGGATGGACCTGGATAAGCAGCATACCATAGTAGTCCTGAGTCGTGTGTGTGTGTGTGTGTGTGTGTGTGTGTGTGTGTGTGTGTGTGTGTGTGTGTGTGTGTGCGTGTGCGTGTGCGTGTGTGAAAAAGAAGGCATAACTCCAAGTGGCAAACTCTGGTGCTGAAAAATGAAGCCAAGTGTCAAAAACTGGAGTTCCTTGAATGGCCATTTGAGGTTGGCTCCAAAAGCAAGTCAATCCCCATAGACTACCATGTTAAAATGACCGAAATTACAGCAGAAATAAACATGTTTTCAGCCTGGTACCAAAGAAAAATAAAAAAATAAAAGGTTTTGGTCTCTAGGCCAGTGGTTCCCAAAGTGGGGTCCGGGGACCCCCAGGGGTCCTTGAGGGCGTTCCAGGGGGTCGCCAGCAAAAAGGAGAATAATGTATTTTCACTATAATTCCATCCATATGTAACACAATAACAGAATATATGACTATTTCAAGATTCAAGATTTTTATTGTCACTCCGTAGTACAAGTATCACGTGTGAAATTCTTGTGCTGTGAACTCCGTTTACAACATAGTACAAATATAACAGGGCATATGAGTGCAAAAACAACAAGAGGCACAACAAGCAATAAGGCAGTAGAGTGATAAGACAAGTCAGAGACAGTGGTATATTCACTGCACATAGGTGCACATGTCATGTGCATACTTTGGACGTACTTAAACATTTTAAATTTGACGTATTTGACGTACAGGTGCAAATAGCATATACCTAATTAAACATACAATTAAACATTAGACATACATAATGGTAGCATCTACAGTGCGGTACAGTACAGCTACTACACTATTTGTGTATGTGTTAAGGAGTCTCGTGGCCTGCGGGAAGAAACTGTCCCTCAAGCGATTTGTGCGTGCTTTTGGGACCCTGTATCTTCTCCCTGAGGGTAATAGGGAGAACAGGGTGTTGTGGGGATGGTTTGTGTCTTTGATGATCTTCAGGGACCTCCTGAGGCACCGCTGGTTATATAGTTCCTGCAGTTCTGGCAGCTCACATCCTGTTACGTGCTGGGCCGCGCGTCTCACTCTTTGTAGCGCCCTGCGGTCCATGGTGGTACAGTTCCCGTACCAGGTGGTGAAGCAGCCAGTCAGCAGGCTTTCAATGGTGCCTCTGTAGAAGTCCCTAAGGATTTCTGGCCTTATCCCAAATTTCTTTAGGCGCCTGAGTCCGTGTAGTCGCTGTTGGGCCTTTTTGACAACAGTGGCGGTGTGACCGGCCCATGTCAGGTCCTGGTGGATGTTGACTCCCAGGTACTTGAAGCTGTCCACCCTTTCCACCACTGTGCCGTTGATGGTGATTGGGGGGTGTGCACCCCCCCCCCCCTCCTGTAGTCTACAATGATCTCCTTGGTCTTGGAGACGTTCAGAGAGAGGTGGTTGTCCTGGCACCACTGTTCTAGGGCCTTCACCTCCTCTCTGTAGGCCGTCTCGTCGCCCCTGGAGATCAGCTCCACGACTGCTGTGTCGTCTGCAAACTTCGCGATGGTGTTAGAGATTTGAGTCGCCACGCAGTCGTGGGTGTAGAGGTCGTACCAGAAAGGGCTGGAGACGCATCCCTGGGGCGCTCCTATGCTGATGGTCAGTGGGGAGGAGGTGAGGTTGCCCACTCTCACCACCTGGCGGCGGTCTGTCAGAAAGTCCAGGATCCAGTCACACATTGCTGTGTTTAGTCCCAGGACCTTGAGCTTGCTTACCAGCCTGGAGGGTACTATGGTGTTGAATGCTGAGCTGTAGTCCACGAACAGCATTCTCACATAGGTGTCCTTCCCCTCCAGGTGTGAGAGGGCAGTGTGGAGTACGTGTGCTATTGCATCCGCCGTGCTCCTGTTGGGGCGGTATGCAAATTGGAGCGGGTCGTGGTCCGGGGGGAGTGTGGGGCGGATCTGTGATATGACCAGCTTTTCAAAGCACTTGCTGGCTATGGGCGTGAGGGCTATTGGGCGCCAGTCGTTTAGGCTGGTCACTTTCTGCTGTTTGGGGATGGGGATGATTGTTGCCGCTTTGAAGCAGGAGGGAACTTGCCGGAGGGAGAGGGACTGGTTGAAAATGTCTGTGTATACGCCTGCCAGCTGGTGGGCGCAGGCCTTAAGGAGAGGCGTAGGAGGGGAGGTGGGGAGGAGAGGAGAGGGGGAGGAAAAAAAAAGAAAAAAAAACTCTTGTAACGGGACAAGCCCCGTCTTTTATTGTCACACGAACACCACAACACATGCATGCGGCCACAACACACTCATGCTGACGGTGGCCGGTGAAAAGTGTCCTCTGCATTTAACCCATCCAGGCATGTCCTTACCTCCGGGGGGCAGGCCAGGAGCAGTGGTCGCTTTCTCGTACAGCGCCCGGGGACCAACTTCGGGTGTTGTCGTCACTGGTCAGATGACGATGACGATCTGATCTTCTGCATGTTTTTAGAGGGGGGGGGTTATATATACGGAGGAACCCCCTGGGGGAGCACGGGGAGAACATGCAAACTCCACACAGAGAGAAAGGCCCTTACGACGAGATACCCCACCCGGGCAGTAGGCACTGAAGATATGGGGGGGAACACAACCACAGCGCCCACAGTGTCCCAGGCGAGAATCGAACTCAGGACCTTCTGACTGTGAGGCGACAGCTCTACCACTGAGCCACCGTGCTCAGGAGGAGGAGAGGGGGGGGGCGAGGTGGGTGGGAGATGTGGTGGGTTGGGGGGTGGGCGCTCTGGCAGAGGGGTCAAACCTGGCGTAGAACGCGTTGAGTTCGTCCGGCAGGGTGGGTGACGCGTTGGGGTTTTGCTGTTGTTTTTCCCCTTTGAAGTCTGTGGCAGCGTGGAGTCCTCTCCACAGGTGTCTGGGGTTGTTGGAGTCCAGTTTCGCCTCCAGCTGCCTGCCGTATTCTCTCCGCGTTTTTTTGATTGTGGCTCGAAGGGCGTATCTCGTCTGCTTGTATTGTTCTGGCATCCCGGACTTGAAGGCGGTGGTCCGGGCGTGAAGTGCAGCCCGGACATCACAGTTGATCCAGGGTTTCTGGTTTGGCATTGTTTTAACTGTTTTTGTGGGGACTATATCCTCGGTGCATTTCCTTATGAAACATGACACCGTTTCAGCATATTCTTCCATATTTTGGTCATGGGTTTCATCCACTTTCTGTAGTAAAACATCTAAAAGCAAAAATCTTATCAGATGGGGGACCCTGGAGAAAATCTTATCAGATGAGGGGCCGTGGTCTAATTTGTGTCAGTTTAAGGGTCCTTGACGTGAAAAAGTTTGGGAACCACTGCTCTAGGCTATAGCTAATTTCCTCAAATTGTATTAATGCTTTATTAAGGTTATGCATAATTAAGGGTGTGGCTGCTTTGAGAGACAGGTGGCTAGCCAATGGCTGTCTGCTGGGCGTCAGCTCCTCCCCAGCTCCACACTCATCCAAATATGCTCACTTCTGGGCTAAAAAAAATTAAAAAGAAAACGGTCCACAAACCAATGGGTGACATCACGGTGGCTATGTCCATATTTTATAGTCTATGCATTAGGGGTGCAACAACACTGCAAGGGTGCAACACTGCTGAACAGTGCAAGTCTTCTACAAGGATATCATGATAAATTAAAACTGAGTTGAAAAAAGACGAAATATGTTAAAAAGAACATTGTCATAAATTGAAAAAAAAAAAAAAAAAAACTGAATGTGAATATATATATACACACATACAGTATATATATATATACAGTATATATACATATAGTATATATATATATATATATATATATATACACACAGTATATATATATATATATATACACACACACACACACACAGTATATATAATATATATATATATACATATACACACACACACACACACACACACACACACACAGTGTATATATATATATATATATATATATATATATATATATATATATATATATATATATATATATATATATATATATATAACATGTATTTTAAACAAGGAAACCATTACCATACTGTGAATTTTGTGAACCGTTACACCCCTACTATGCCTAACTCTCCCCCCCTCTCCCCTCTTTCCCTTCCTCCTCCTTTCTTTCTCTCTCTCTCTCTCTTGTACATTCCCATGAAAAAGTAACATTTTGTTTGTGATGATGATCTACAGGGCATCACCATCATCACCACCATCACCACCATTCTCATCTGCTCACCTTGAGTTCCACTCCACCTTCTGCTTGTCGCTGAGGCCAAGGAAGCCGGAGCTGACACGTGTGGACACCCAGGGGCTGAATCTGTGGAAGAGCCACTGGAAGGAGAGAAAACTGGTCACCGAGATGGTGAGGATCAGCTGGCTGAATGGGTCCATGGCCACCCAACCCCACTGTGGGAGAGACAGAGGGAGGGACAGGGGGAGAAAGAATAGAGAGGAAGTCACACATGCTGCTCATCTATTTTAGCTTCACCCACAGACTTTTACTAAAGTCAGTGTATCCAGATTCCAGAAAATGTTCAGGATCAGACTCTTTCAATTTCAAACTCTTCAAATTTCAACACAAGGTTCCAATGATAGACATGGAAAGGAGTCGAGTCGCTATCAGTGAGTACGTTTACCCACTGAATCACACAACGGACCAACCAAACCAGAGTGGTACAGTAGCTAGTACTGTAGTATTGTGTGTAGTATTCTAGTATTTGTGGTGACCTATAGCTAACACCGAGTCAGAAATGTCACACCTGCCAACGCTGGCCAATGTTTAACTCAGCTCCAGTAGAACTCTCACTAAGCTTCACTAGAGGAAGTGGAGAAAACAAATATTTTGACAATGATTGGTCAGTAACTCTACTGATCCATCAGCGACTTTACTTACCCAAACATGGTTCAGAGTCTCTATTCTATACGGGGGAAAATCTAATCAGCTGAAAAATGATTGAAGATGAATGTTGATATTTACTAGCATCTGTGTTTCTGCCTAGGCAAGACAGTCATTGAATACTTTTCTTTTGTGAACATAAGAAACTCATTCTTCTCAACCTGCAAATGATCTGTCAACCTTTCAGGCTGTTAATAACCTGAGGATCAAAGAGACACACAGTTCTTTAGTGAACACCTTCTCACCTGTTGGATTGTTTAAAAAAGATCTACCTCTATGCAATCTATGCACTCTATACATTGTCTCTATCTGTTGGACCAGAAATGCTAACTGATTTACTGAAATACCCTATAGTTGTTAATGTTGCACTTGCACCATCATGGCCAACAGTATAACACTGTACTTGTAGTGAGCTGCACCCAAGTGTGAAGGTGTCAAACTGTCCATCTGGAGCAGTGTGTTAGGTAAAAAGAGGACACTGGTGTAAATGTGTCAAACTGTCCATCTGGAGCAGTGTGTTGGGTAGAACCATATGAAATCAGTTTTATTTTTTTCCAAATTCTTGTTATTTTCCCCCAAATTCAGTTTTTTCCATTTAAATTTTAATTTAGGCGTTATATTAGGAGTGATATTTTTCCTTTTTTTGATGACTTGGCTCTCTCAGACAGACTCTTCGACATGTTTTTCAAGGTGAAAACTAAGTTGTGACGTGCATTAAGGGTCCCATGCAAGACCGACCCCCCTCTCAAAACACCCCAATCGAAAACTGAATCATTTCTCTCTAGGCCTATTTTACAATTGTGAAATCATTTAGGTTACTACGATCATTAGATCTACTTCTTATTTTGATAATTAGGCCTAGGCTACTTTGATCAATTTCAGCCAAATTATGGACATTTCTGCAATATTCCAAGTTTTACAGTTGATCCCATTTTTATTACCAAATTCCATGATTCCGTCCGTTTTTTCCGTTTTGCGGAAATCATGTGTGATTTAGTGCTTTACATGATTTAGTGCTTTACATGCCCCATCAAAGTCACTGCCAAAACATAAATGTTACACTATTTACAAGTAAAGGCCTACTGTAAATAACCATGTTACACTAACATAACAACCATGTTACACTATTTACAAGTAAGATATCCAAACTCTATTCTCATATCTAGTCCATATCTAGTCTTGTATCACACTATTGATATAAAATAAATGATATATTTCCCAGCCCTACACTATACCCTTTGCTGGTGTAACACTGTAAGTTTCCCCACTGTGGGATTAATAAAGGATCATCTTATCTTATTGTCACGATCAGATACAAAACCTGGACCCAAATGCACGACTCAAGAGACAAGTTTCCAAAGTAAAAAGTCTTTACTCAAAACAAAAATCCAACAAACAAAACAGGCAAAATTCCAAAGGTGTAACTGAGGCAGAAAATACAGATCAAGGTCAAAATACGAATGCTATGGAGCTGAGCTGTTTCTGGGTGGATGGCAATTACAATCTGGCAGAGAGCTGGTGGAATGGACATGAAGATATACTAGGGCGCTGATTAGGGAATGAGGAGCAGGTGAGTGGGGATGATTGGCACAGAGTTATGACACTAATAACAGAGTATGAACAATAAGACTGAATGAATGAGGAATGAATAACTGAATGCAAAATAGTAACATAATAAAGAATGATACTACAAAACTATGACACTTAACTTTTATGCCTTCAAGAACCTTTCAAAGTGTGTATACAAACCGGATGTGTGTAGACTAGAGCAATAGAGATAGATATCTACCATAAAACAACTGTTTTTTAAATATTTGTACATACTCAACAACGCTACAAGGTACAGTGCGTCCTCCCAAGGTGTGTGTGTTTGCTAGGACTCTGACCCAGGAGACCTCTGTGCTGAAGTGGTGGCACTACAACACCACCATGATACACACACACACACACACACACACACACACACACACACACACACACACACACACACACACACACACACACACACACACACACACACACACACACACACACACACACACACAGCTGTAATATTTGATTACTATCCGAGTGAGCTAGTTCAATCACTGTGGTTTACAATCAAATCGATACAGCATAGTATTGCGATATTTTGTGGGCAATATATCGTATCGTATCAAATGCCAAGTATCGTGATATTTTATTATACAAATTTACAAAATGTCAAGTGCATGCAAACGTCTGCTTAACAATCCCATTTTGCAGCAAATAAAAATGATTGAAGTGAGATGAACAGACTATAAACTTTATCTCATTAGATAAAACAAATGTTGACAAAGTTTTTTTCCTTTGGGGACATAATTTGCAGTTGAAAAAAGGTAATAAATCACAATATCGCAATACTAGCATATCGAAATACTATCGTATTGTGACTTTGACTTAAGTATCATGATAATAATAATAGACACACCAACTGATTCAATTTCATAATAGTAGACACCAGCTGATTCAATTTAAAGTTGCTCATCGTCTTCATTATTCTAAGCATAAGTTGCACAAGTTCTTCCCCTCTGTCTGACCACTGTGTGACAGGTGTCAGGTGTCAGAGGGCACTCTGTCTCATGCCTTCTGGTTCTGCCCTTCACTGACGGGATTCTGGGCCAAGATATTTGACTGGTACTCTAAGGCCTACAAAATAACTCTTCAGCCGGAGGCAGAACTCGCAATCTTCGGCTGCTCGGAGACCTCTCTGGGCTTCCCTACAGCTGTGCAACAGTCTCTGATACTGGGGACAACTGTTGCCAAAAATCTAATTCTGAAAGAATGGAAGTCCCCCTCTTCACCTTCTTTCCAAATGTGGTTGACGGACATGATCTCTGTTATAAGGATGGAGAGGCTCAAATCTCTGAGAACCAACTCACTTAAAAAGTTTCTAACTATTTGGGACCTGTTTCTAGCCTACCTCGACGAGGTTGGGTGACTTGCCTAGCTGGTTCCTGTTGGATGAATTGCGTGGGACCCCATGCGTGACATCTCTTACAAGTACATAAGCACCCTATATGGATGGTAGCAGCACATTATAATAACTGTCAACATTATATATGTATGTTTTTCTTTCTTTTACTTTCCTGTGTCGGATTTTTAGATTTGATTGATTTTATTGATTTTGCACTGTAAAGACAATACATGCCAAGTGTATTTCACCTGGAGGGGAAATTAATAAAATACAATACATATCAGTGCTTGGAGAGGTAAGAAACCCTGGAAGGGCTTATCGAGAACCTCACCAAGTAGAAAAAATATATATATATATATATATTTCTAAAAAATATATATATTATAACCAAGGAGATAGTACAAGTAATAATACATAGATAGTACAAAATAAAAAATAAAATAAAACAAAATAAACAAACTTATTTGAGCAATACATCAAAAGAAATAAAAATTACAATGGCAACAGATTTTTTTTTAGCACAATTCCATTGAGGACAGATGTTCTTTTAGTTTTCTTTTGTAGACTGGTAAGGAGGGTGAGCTGTCCCCAGGTGGATGTAGTTGTTCCATAAGATAACACCTTTGTATTTGATGGATAACTGCCCTCTGGTGGTACGACAAAGTGGAAGATGCAGGAACTTAGATTGTCTAGTAGATCTGGAGTGAATGTTTGAATTTTTAAGAAAATAATGTTGAAAATAATATGGAAGTGTGTGACCCTGATACTGAACCTTGAAAAGAAAAGTACATGTTTCCACAATGTTTATGTTATAAACAGTCAATATTTTTAATTTAGAAAATAAGGGGGCAGATGTGACTGTGGACTTGGAACTAGTGGCTATTCTAATAAAACGTTTCTGAATTAAATGGAGTTTATGTAGGTATGTAGGATAAGTGCTGGCCCATACAATATTGCAATAAGTTAGGTATGGATATACAAGACTATAATATAACATTAATATGCCAGATCTGTTGAGGTATTTGTGGACTTTTCTGATAATTCCCACAGATTTAGACATTTTTTTTGACACCAAATCAATGTGTTCTTTCCAGGAGCATTTTTCGTCAACAATTACCCCCAAGAAGCAAGTGGAATATACTCTTTGGATTTCTATTCCTTCAATAAATACTTTAGCATCATCAAATTTCTTCCTGCCAGCAAAGATTATATAATTAGTTTTCTTTACGTTTAAAGACAATTTGTTTAATTGAAACCATTTTGAATAGGCAAGGAGTCCAGAGTTAGCTTCAGTAATGAGGGTTTTAAAGTGCTTATGGGAAAGAGCTTGTTCTGAGCTTGTTCGTTTGTTTTGTTCGAATTTAAAATAAAAAACATGTAAAAAAAGTATCATGTCAATATCGTATCATGGGGCATCTGGTGATTCCCATTCCTAATACGAGGGATCAGCCGAGCAGCAGCATTTTGGTAAACAAACCGGGTCACTGGGTGGCAACAGCAATGGAACCCTATGGAGCCTGAGATTTGGGAGGCTTGAATGTCTGACTCTAGCCAGCTGACTCTGTTTACATTTTAAAAACTGTGACAGTTCACACAACTTTAACACGACATGCATATATTATTATACATCAAACTCTTGAGCTAATTCTGCTCTCACTCAGAATGTCAAAATATAAGCGATGTGATGTATAGTTTTTGAGATATTAACGTTTGTCCACATTTCTGGGTGGCAAGTGACGTCACGCTGATTCATCCTATAGCTGACATAAAGATAAAGAAACTCACTCGACAGTTAGCTGTATCTTACAAGTACCCAGATAGCCTGTGTATGTCTATGAGCCCTTGATCATTAGCTAATAAGAATAAAAATGATGTATTCATTTGACAAAGGATAAGTAACCAGGTGATCTCTTCTTGGAATGCTGTCATGCATGCAAGAGAGCATGTCGGTGGTAGAATGCATTGTGTGAACAAGATGGTCTGCATGCCATCTACTGCAGCCAGAGTGGAAGTCCACACTGCTCAGAGAGAGAGAGGGAGAGAGAGAGAGACAGAGAAAGAGAGAGAGAGAGAAGTGTGTGTGTGTCTGTGTGTGTGTGTGTGTGTGTGTGTGTGTGTGTGTGTGTGTGTGTGTGTGTGTGTGTGTGTGTGTGTGTGTTCAGTTCCACTGGGCTATTTGCATATGGGCTGATTTGACGGTGGCTTAGGGTAAGGCCAAGCTAGGCCAACAGTTAACTTAACAGCATACATCTCTGAAGCAATAGGATAAGATAAGATAAGAATACTTTAATGTCCTTGTAGGAAAATTTGTTCTGTACGACCCCGTCTTGCAGTTGCACAGAAGAGAAAATCATAGGTACTGTAATAGGCTACATAGGTTAGGCTACACAGTTTACAGCAGTGATACTCAACCTGAGAGACTCTAGAGCTGTGATTCCCACCCAGAGGTACGCGTCCCCCTAGTGGTACTTGAGAGCTAGCCTGGGTAAACCCATCCCCCACGTGACCTGCTCTCAGACCTGTTCTAGTCACTAGTGACTGGGAACTGAGAGAGCAGGTCACGTGGGGGCTGGGTTTACCTAGGCTACTTGAGAGCAGCTTGCACAGGGTAGATGGAAAGATTTGGGATTGCAATTTATTTCCAAAATTATTAAAAAATATATATTCAAAGCCCATTGTTAAAATGGTTTGTGCATGACGCAACTAGCACCCCCGGCAGGTGTTAATTGTTACCCTACTCTGTGAAGAGGTCAACTAGCTAGCAGACGGATAAGTGGCTCAAACGTCCAGTTGCTATCACTCCGGAAGAGGCCAAGCCCAAACACCGGCAGCTCAGTAAAAAATACATTTTGTATGGATTTATTTGTACGTCTGCGGATCCATCGCTGCCACATTGTTTTCTTTGCGGAGCAAAGAATGTGCATGAGTGATGGGGTACTATTGGCAAAACAGCTCAAGGGGTACATAAGACAAAAAAGGTTGGGAACCACTCCTCTAGAGCCACATGTGGCTCCTTTATGGGTAGTTGTGGCTCTTTTACTTCCTACTTTAAATAAATAAATAAATAAATAAATAAATAAATAAATAAATAAATAAATAAATAAATAAATAAATAAATAAATAAATGGGAGGAAAGGGACTTTTTTGGATTGTGGCTCTTACAAAGATTTTTTTTGTCAATGTGGATCCTGTGTAGGGCAAGGTTGCGTACCACTGCTTTACACATCACGCACACACAGTAACATATTGCACAACCCTCATGGTCAACATCTACATGATGTTAGTGTTGAGAAGCTTAATGGACATAGGTAGGAATTAATGTTTTTTTTAATCAGTTTTTTCACATTATATCACAGGTCCAACAGAAAAATAAAACTCAAACAAATCTTACCATTTAAATAATATCAGTCTCCTGGCCAGGAGAAAGCAGAAGGCCAACATGCTAATTTCCCACCTACTAACTAAGTTGGACGTCCAGAGGTGCCACACCAAACAGTGCAATGAATGGAGACGGCTCTACAACTTTCTCAAATATCTTGGAAAAGGTCTCAAAGATGTTTTGCGAGAATGTGTGAAGCTTCAGACATGTCCAAAACATAATATAATGCAACATAGTAGCCAGAGCCTGTCTGCAGCGATCACATGTGGGATCTATGTCGGCATTGATCTTACAGGCAATGCACACCAGATATGTTACGGTTGCTTTGTGGATCCGGTAAAACTGCCGGATCGACTCTCGCCCATGTTAATAGATGGGTGATGCATGCGGTACGGAAAAATGACGCAGCTGTTCTATTTTTGTCGGAGTGTTGGTCTGTTCGCAGCCGTACCGGAGCCGTACCGCATCTGTTCCGGAGACGGTGTACATTAACCCTTAGAAAGTCTGGCTTTAGTCCAGTGCAGACGATGTACAATCTTCAATTAGATAACAGCATGCCTAAGACATATAGAGGAGGAAAAAATACCCTTAATTATTTTGTGCCAAGTGTCTTCTGAGATTGATTCCTCTAAATCTGTTTCCCATTTATTTTTTAAGGTCAAAATGCATCAAATTGTATGAGTTGAGTACTTCATAAATTATGCTTATAGCCCGCTTTTTGACCAATTTACAGATTGAGTCTCAGTTAACATAGAAGTGGGATGACATGATGGATATTGGATAACAGTCTGAGTTTGAGATTACAAAGTCCCAGAGCTGCAAGTACTTATAAAAGTGTGATCTAGGAATATCACATTTCTGCGCTAACTGTTCAAAGGAGGCGAAATTGCCACACCCCTTTAGACCAGATACTGAAAGCCTCATCCATCACTGATGGGATAAACAAGTGTTGTTTTGTAATTGGGGCATGTGATAAGAAGAATCTCCTAATAAACTGATTCCAGATTTTGATTGAGTGTACAATAACCAGGTAACTTCGAAGTTAAGCTAGAAATGGGCTGTGTGAATGGCAATTTAGCACACAATAAGGCTGCTAGAGAGGTGGACCCAACAGACAGTCCAGAGTTATCCAGTCAGGGACAGTGTTATCGTCCATCATCCAAATATAATAATGCTCTTATGTTGGCCGCCCAGTAATAATACATACAATTTGGGAGCGCCATTCCTCCCATTGTACGAGGCCTCTGCAGTATACCTTCTTGATTCTGGGTGTTTTTTTGTTCCAAATAAAAGTTGATAGACTACCTGATTACCTGATTATTTCGTTTGGAAAATAAAGATTTTGTTACAAAGACCGGAAGACACTGGAATATATACAAGAATTTAGGCAGTACGTTCATCTTTACCGTATTAATTCTTCCACCTAGAGAAAGAGGAAGCGGGTCCCAACGCTCAATATCCCTCCTCAGATTAGTTAATACAAGTTGGTAGTTGGCTGCATATAAATGTTTATGGTTGTGTGTAGGAATGAATGTTTATAACGGTTCGATCATAAAGATACATTCCTGTTGAGCCCCCAGTCCGAGGGAGTGCCTACAAACTCCCGTAAAGAGCCGTTAACCAATGCCACAGTCGTTTACTGACGACAATCCCCCACTTTCATAACAGTCTGTACCAGACGAGCGCTCTGTGATTTCAACTGTACCGTCAATTTACCATACCACAACCACACTGTAATATCTTATACTCTCTAGTCTCTAATACTGCATGGTAAAATAGTAACATGAACTTCTGCTCGACTCCATAAACTCTAAGTCTATGTAAAAAAATGCATCTAATGTTGAAGTCTAGAACAGAGACTTTCAACATGGACCCTCCCAGTTGAATATATCAGAGATTTTCTATATGACTAAAGATACGGCACCGCAGGCTCCGCCAATAGTAAGAAATGGTACTAGCATAGCATAGCAAGTCTCCTAAATGGTCACCTCTCCATGAAGTGTTGTGGCAGAGAGTCTGGTGACGCAGGGTTTAGTGCTGATCTAGCAAGCTAACTTGAGCTAGAGATCGTGAGTTCCCAAACTCCACACAAACCACACATATAAACACAAAGCTGCCCCTTGTTAGGTCAATATAGTTGTAACTAAGATATTTGATTTAAAAAATAATTTTTCCAACCACAGATTTAGCTAATATATCAACGAACTCTCGTGAGAAACCAAATCTCGCGAGTTTGTTGCTGAGACTGAGACAGGTCTTGAACAAATTAAATGTTCTCCTGATCTGTCTGTCTGAAAAATACCATTTTAATGTCAGAATGTTCAGAAGATATGTGGCTCGGAAAATGGGCAGAATATTTACTTTGATGACTATGGGGGCGAAAGAATCTGTCATAATCTGAGATCACGTTCACTTCTCCCATTGACTCCAATAGACTCAGACCTGCTGAAAGTCTCCTAAGTGGGCGTGTCCATGGAAAACCATGGACAAAACCTACGTGACACGAACACAGGAAGTGACTTGAAGTTGAAGTGTCTTGCTTTGATATCCCATTGTCTTTGATTATATCAATATGAACCCGTCCCCGAGGTACTTCTAAGAGCAGACCTGAGTGATGGATACATTGTGGATAACCACCGGCCTAAGGTCACTCACTGCGTTCGGGTCAAACACCAGCTCCTCAGTCTTCTTCACCTTCAGCAGCACAAGATGGTCAGTGTCACACCATTGCACAAATCTCTCACAGTGGTAAGCTGAGGAAGTGCTGTCTCTGTGCATTAGGCCAAGGACGGCTGCTGAGAATTTAATTTAATTTAATTTAATGATATAGTTCTCAGGGTGGATTCTTATACAGATGTGCAGCATTATCTTCCAGCCCAAACACACACCTCCCAACACCTCCCATTCCCTCCCAGGCTCGCAAAAACCTCAGTGGATATTGAGTGGATTCCCGCTGGGTCATTCTCAGGTCATAGATTCATGAGAAAACTGCTCTTAGTGATATGAATCTATATCTGTCTTGGCTCTGGCCCTACAAAGAAATGCTCCAAGACAGAGAGTGCAGTGCACACTTCCCTGAATACACCAGTGGACTGAACAGACCACTCCACATTCCGCCCTATCCTTTGGCCTACCTAGAATGCATTAGTGGCCATCAGTAGCTTTATGTGGCAGCATGGCTGTAGGGCAGAAAGAGTATTTTGTTGTAAGAGCCACTTGAAGAAGAGAGTGAACATGGTGGGATGGAGATTGAATAGATATCTGGGTATATAGGCAAGTGAGTCAAAGACCTTCAGCCATGCTTGCAAAGGAGGGGAGGGGGCATTCTTGAAACACACCACATTGTTTTTATTGTACACACACACACACACACACACACACACACACACACACACACACACACACACACACACACACACACACACACACACACACACACACGTGTGTCCTGTATGGCTGCATACGCGAGGAGCCTGTTGCCAAGGGCAAACGGCCACTGAGGTCGACTCAAACATATGGAACGGAAACAGCTGAGGCACAATGGAGAACACAGCAGCGCTAGTGTACATAGCTTTTCTGACAGCTCATTAGGGCTGGGCGATATGGAGAAAAACAAATATCACAATATTTTCGGCCGCAATACCTCAATATCGATATTCTAACACTGTTGTAGGGATGACTTTGGTGCTTGCACTAAATATTTACATGATGAGACTTTTGATAAATAATACGTGGGTAAAGGCAAATAATAGAACTGGTAAGTTCAGAAAATTAAATCACTTTCCTGTAATGTAAGACAACACAAGTTATGCTATATCACGATATTATACAATATCCAAAATCTATAATATCTAGTCTCATGTCATGATATTGATATATCTTATGTTGCCCAGCCCTTTTTATTACAAGCCTAATTCTGTGAGTCTTTAGTGTGCCTATGGTAAACACGTATCTTCTTCTATATATATATATATTAAAAGGGAGCAAGTGGTCATTGGGCATTGTTTGTTTCAATTAAATTGTGCCTGGCCACAGCGATTCAGGGATAAAGAGCACCTGTGCAGGTGACCTGACGGAGCCAGATTTTTTAATTAATTGATTGCCCTAATTACCTAATGACGTGATGTCATCAGTGATGATGTCATCAGTTATGTCAGTCATCAGTGATGATGTCATCAGTGATGTCATAGAGCAGGCGAGCTGCGAGCTGCGTATGCAACGGCGCAGGGGGCGAGCTGCAGGGGGGGGGGGGGGGCGAGGCAGCGAGCCTAGGAATCGAACACGCGACGCGAGATTGCTAGTTGATTCTAAAGCCCATACAATAAGAGTCAGTGGAGCCAAGTTGATCTGATCATAAATATCTGTTTTGAAATGAAAGCGAAAGGGCAGATTGTGAAGATGTCAACAAGGAAGGAATCAAAAGAAGCTTGTGGAGGTAAAAGAAAACACACCTCGTCACATGAGTGATTCCTGATATACCTGTTCAGGTTTTTATCAGACTGGTTTTCAGATGCCCACGCAGGCTAGTTCAAGGCAGTGATGTATAGTGGTTAAAAAAAACAAAAAAACATCCTCCAATCAATAGTCACCATACGGCATCACTACCACAATAAACAGAAAGCAGGTGTATTTTCAGAAACACATTGCTTTCCAATCCTCATTTTGCTACACCAGTTTCATATGAACTAGCCTATGATGTATTTTGAATTTACATCTGGTAGATTAGATAAATATCAGAATGAAATGTGGTGGGTACAATATCCTGCAATAAGGTAAACAGAGGTGAGTTTACCTTCAGCTACCCCCCAGATTTAAGAGCAATAATCACATCTCTACTGATTGGTTATTGTATCATAGTTTTAAACAGCATAATGTTATGGAATGACCTTAACAGAGATTTCTCCATTTGGACAGAGTGGTATTTACAAAACAATGGCATGTGAGGGGGGGGGCGCCTCTAGGGCTATTTCTTGGTAATGATGTGTGTGCTGGACTGTGTTGGACTGAAACAGGTTTCTGGTTGTATAGGTTATTTGGCAAGTCCATCTATGCCTAATGTTTTTGTAGGTAACGTTAGCGTTAAAATGCGCTTGCGTCAGACGACTAGGGAGTCGTTTTCAACCAGCGAGGAAATGATAGCCTACGAAAATAACTTAGGCGCATCATCATTAGATCACATTTCAGAAATCCTGGAATACTTAAACGTGCTATTCCACGAAATATCTCGCTGGGGGTTTACACCAAAATCAAAATGCGATATGAACAGCACATGCGAGACTAGCCCTCGCCGCATTGCCTGGCCAGCTGCTATTGCAATGCTGTGTGAAAATAACACTGTCGTCTTTCTGTCTACAGCCATGCATGTGGAAAAAGAAAGAAAGAAACCCCCAATCGTCAAAATATAAGAATACGGCTAGACTTACCTTAAGACGTTCATTAAGACGCGCCTGGCTCTCAACTGGTTATGGTTTGGATGGTCGGTCGAAAGCCATATGAGTCCATGCAAGCTCTGCTAGCCCAAGCCATGTTGAGTCATTTTTGGATAAACAAGACAGCCCGCCGCCGCCTCCACCTAAACACACATGCTTGCAGGGAACGGGCTGGAGCCCCGTGCACCGTTTGCAGTGTTTACTAATAACCGCATCCAACGCAACACACGCATAATTGCAGCGGTACGGATCACGCAGCTCGACGCTCGATTATGAGATGAATGATGGAGAGGGGTAACTGTAGGTCAGCGCTGAGCTCTCTCTCTGTCTGTCTGTCTCTCCCCTCTCTCTCGCTCACTCTTGACTATAGGGACCCATAGAGATCGAATTGCAGCTGAATTCTTAAAGACACACACACACGCACACGCACACGCACACGCACACGCACACGCACACGCACACGCACACGCACACGCACACGCACACACACACACACACACACACACACACACACACACACACACACACACACACACACACACACACACACACACACACACACACACACACACACACACACACACACAGTGGTCTGCTCAGGCAAGAGTCAATTGTGCCTATTTATAGCCACAAGGCTAGTCTTGTTGAACTGCTCCAGGATAAATCAGGCAAAAAGCAAACTGCAGCCAAGTCCCACTAGTCTTCTAAATGAATAATATAAGAACTAATTGGGCTTTTAATCTATAGCTACATTAACTTTGATCATCAACCCATTTGTACATGTTGTCTAGCCTGTGTGAATATTTGCCACAAATAGTCACTACACTGTTCTTGGCCTTGGGATTAATCATTTGTCCAAAGGGACCTGATAAGGATGAATGTGTAAAATGTATGGAAGATGGAGTTGGGAGATACTTCCTGAAATGTCCTGGCTATTCAGTGAAATGTTTTATTGGCTTGACATAAAAATGAAAAATCTCAAACAAAACATTGTGAGTTGGTGAGTTTTGCCTGGTTTATTGTTTATTAAAAAAAGGATGGTATATATAGGTAGATAGGCTGCGTAGGCACTACCAGCCGTCTGTAAACTCTCATGGATTTGGGGATTCTCCAGATGGATGAGAAGCTTCATTGTTATGCCACAGTGTGTAGACTCTATGGAATAATGATTCCACTATAGGCTTTTGACATTGGTATTTGTGACATCACACAATCAATCAACAGTGGACTCACCATTGACAAAGACAATCTGAACGTTGTCTCATCCTCAAATCAGAATTCATCCCAACCCCCAGTATACCCTTTACCACTTTACCACTGTTGGAAATCATTAACTCAGAAATATGCAAGGACAGGTTGACAAAGTTTCTGAGAATCACCACATGTCCAACAGACTCAACAAACATCCATAGGGTTATGAGCAGAGACAGTGCAAACAGTCTGTAGGAAAGGCCCTCTCATACCGACTGATGAGACCATGCCTGGGAACACCCGGATTCAAGCCAGCAACGCAATGATGATGTCACTGCAGTGTGTCATCATGGCAGGTGCACCTGTGATGTCATAGTTGTTGTGAGGATGTCATTGATGATGTCAGAGTTGCTCCTGTGATGTCATCGGTGATGTCAGAGTTTCTCCTGTGTTGTCACCGATGATGTCATACATCCCAACAGGGGCGGACTGGGATCATAATTCAGGCCGGGCATTAGATACCAAGCAGGCCAGGCCGATACGGGCCGACGCGCGTGCCGGCGTCCGAAGGGCGGCGGCGAAAAATTTGGGGCGTTTGAAGCTCAATTTGGGCCGCTTGAAGCCCAATTTGGGCCGTTTGAAGCCAGATTTGGGTCGTTTAAAGCCAGATTTGGGCTGTTCGAAGCCCGATTTGGGCCGTTTGAAGCCCAATTTGGGCCGTTTGAAGCCCAATTTGGGCCAAGTCCAATTTTACAATGAGATGCACCCACTTTAAACCTGAATAAAGTAATAAAACCACTAGTAAACCAGTAGGCGGCGCCTGGCCTGCTGTTCAGTGAGTGGCCTGGCCTGGCTTGCAAAAAAAAAAAAAAAAAAAAAAAGGCCAGGCCAGGCCAGGCCACCGGGCATTTGCCCGACGTGCCCGATTATGCAGTCCGCCACTGCATCCCAAGTATAAAGAAGCATACTCTCTCTGCCCACTAGCTCCACTCTCCCACCATCTCTCTCCCCGATTCTCTGTTCCACTGCCACGTACTTAACCTGCTGCCTTACTTCTACCTGTGATACTTCAATAAAGCTTGAAAGACATCTCCGTGGTTCTGATCGATCACCTGTGGCGAGTTCCGACCTAAATAATCCAGCATAAAAGTAAGCGGAAGCTATACAACTTCCCTACACACTTATTACTGAACAAGCTGTACATGTGTACTGGTGTACATTTGATGAAATTCCTTTGGTCAGGATTCAAGGACATTCTGCCAGTTAGATGCTGGAATTCTTTTTGGTGTATGTGGCTGATAAGTTTGTGTAGCTGCGTTAGCCTTCAGAGGTAGATCATGTCAGCAAATGTAAATGTCAGCAAAATGCCTCCTTACATGACCTTAAAACAGCTCATCACACCACACCTTAATCATGTGTTTTCTTTATGTATCACATCATGATCATAAAGATACCAAGAAACCTACTGACATTACAGGGACCCGGTGACATCACAGTTTATGTAGGCTACAGTACGAGACTCACTAGGAAAACTTCATTCAACAAAGCTGTTTAAAATGTTTGTGGAATGTGACTTGGTAATATTTCCTTTTGAGTCTTGCACACCTGCAGAAATCAAAAATACAGTTTAAGCTGTATATAAAAAGCAATAGGCCTACAACAATGAAAACAAGATAAAACAATAAAGCAATAAACAATGTAGGTCCTACATAATTTGTAAATGTGCATTTAATTCACTTACAGTCTGCAGAAGGGAAGTGTGTAAAAACACATGTGCATTTATTATTTGTTCACTGTATCACTATACATCATTAGAACAACAAATTATAAAAAGTGTGCAGGAGAGCCCATGGTATATAGGATTTCATCACCAGTGTAAAACAAACATTAAATATGATGAAAAAACTGTTATTTATAGGCTATATAACTTTAAATGGGTCAAGAATATACCATTGTGGAATTATTTGGATCCCCATTAGTTGAAAGCATAGGCTACTGTCCAGAGAAAGTTCCCTCTGCTGGACCAGTGGTGGAACTAAATGGGGCCATAGTTTGTCAAATAAAAAGTCAGAGGAAATACAATTGATCAAAGGTTAGCATGAAAATATTTGACAAACCCATAAACATAGTCCACCGGCACCTACTACGACCATATCGGAAAGATTTAGGTTAGCTTAGTCTATCAACAACATGGACTGGCGGGAGAATGTCACTTATGCGACTAGTTGTGCCCATTCTTTTATGATTTATAACTTATAGTGCCACAGTTTTATCACAAACTGCACTTTCTTGACTTGCAAAGTTATCGTACCACGTGGCACAATTCAAACGGGATCATCAAAGAGTCACGTCTCTCTCCATTCACCACCACTATTCATATTTTTTCAGACGCTGGTACGCTGAGAGAGGCAGGAAGTGACGTTTACTTTGGCTCTCGATTTTACAACGAATTTCAACGTAACTAGTCTGGGCACCTTCCACCCCGCTTTTTGTCATGGGGGCGTAAACCCCGGACCCAGAATTAACACCGGATGGCAATGCGCCTAACAACGTCTTTGTTGCCGTTAGCTTGACGCGGTGATGTTACCTAAACTAGCGTCTGATCAAAACAAAGCTAGCGTTACATAAAACAAAACGTTTATGCAATATGGCATCTCC
Source organism: Poromitra crassiceps (assembly GCF_964638095.1). Taxonomy (NCBI): domain Eukaryota; kingdom Metazoa; phylum Chordata; class Actinopteri; order Beryciformes; family Melamphaidae; genus Poromitra; species Poromitra crassiceps. The sequence goes on from NC_139624.1 coordinate 80,305,427, forward strand.
GCCACCACCGCCTGACACACCGGTCAAAACGGTGAAAGAGGATTCTGATACTTGGGTCAAATTGTCAAGTTAACGTGAAAGTTGACGAGCTAGAAACGCTGCCATCCGGTCTAGGGCGGGCTCTAGGCGGGAACCAGTAGGGTGACAAAATCAATTGTGGGCGGGAGCCAGGCTCTTTCTCGCCGAGAAGAGCCTGGTGACGCGAGGTTAAACGTAACAGCCACTGACAGCCGTGACAGCGAATCAGAATGAAGTAAAAGGCTAGTCGAGGTCGACAGTGGGAGAAGAAGCTGAAGCATTGAAGCTGAGAATTCTGTTACTGTCATGTGTGTTCCCACTGACTTCGGACCAACCAATAGCTACTTGTCTGCACAGCATATAAATAGGTCCCGGTGTGTCTATGAAAGTGAGTAAGGGTGTCATCTTTAATCTAGAAGACTACTTCTATTTACCGTAGAGTCGACTCGTATTGCTATGCTCGAACACACCGAGGAACGTAATTTGAATTGACAAGTTGCACAATTGTTTACATTTTCCAATCACAGCGTTATAGTCGCAATGCACCATGGGTCAGATATGCAAGACGAGGTAGGCGTGTCAAAACAAAAATCTTGCTCTACATTTATTCGCCTGTAAATAAATTGTAGACGCATCAGAGCAGGTGGTGATTCATTATCATTCGTACAATTAATAAATCCATCCTGCTGACAGAAGACTAGTCAAATTGCGCAGTGTGCGCCGGGTAGGGTACGCTGTATAAACTGACAGAGAAATATCAATCATTGGAGCCCACAACGATCGGACCAGTCAGAACAGCAAGTCAAACTGAGGTTTATCCCCTCCTCAAAATAGGCTAGGATCTTCACATCTAGGTTCATAATAAAATGAGTTGTTGTGATGCTGAATGGTCGCTGTCCAGCTGTACCGACTTCTACCACATGGAGGAGCCATATGCCTATGTTCTTTGGCCTAACTGGAAGGTTTGGGATGGATAAATCCAAAGGAGATCGTTTTAATGCATTATTAGATACATTATATCCCTGTAAATCCATGGTGATATAGATTGTTCTCTTTTTCAATTCTATTCTGGTTGTTGGTTGTCATTCTAGCCATCTAATCAGTGAATATTTTATGCCAGGTGAATGCACTGCAATTAAATAAAGATTACATAATTAAATAGTTGGGAGGGTAGAAAACATGACAGAAGACTGGTCACTGTTGAACAGTGGCTGTTCTATTAAGTGCTGTATGGTTTCTGAGAAAAACTTGCTAATCATTTAATAAGAATGCAAAGTGTCTGAGACTGTGTGTGAGTGAGCTATACATACCACAGCTATGCCATTTTACGTGTGATCGGGCTGAATCTTTCACGAAGTGTAAAGAGCACCCCTGGGGGTGACCTAACCAAGCTGGATTCTTTAATTAGGTAATTAGCGCCAATTAACTGCCATAATTACCTAATGATTGCCCTAATTACCTAATGATGTGATGTCACTCAAGCAATGATGACATTGACATCATCTGGTGACATCAGTCAGTGATGACATCATCAGTGAGTGCTCGAGTGACATCACTGGTGAGTGTGTCCCGGAGGCTTTGGAGACCACTGTGTTCCAGACCAGGGGGGTCTAACTCCCACGGGTCCACTACTGTCTTAAATTTGATAAATATACTTCACTGCTTTAAGACACAAACACTAAATATACCGGTAAAATATATATATATTTTATTATCCATATGGAAATACAAAATTAAGGTACATGCATTGGTAATGGCATAAATATAGTGTGCTCTAAATATAAATGAGCTATTCATACAATAAAACAAAACAAAACAAAACAAAACAAAAACAACATTAATGACGATTTTGATTTGATAAACATTCCAGAATATGACATTTGGAGAAGACGCCATAAAGCAAAGAAACCAAATATAAATACATTTTGCCACATGAACGTAATGCTTTGGTCAGAAGAACAGAACCAAGAACCAATGCCAAAAGCCAAGGAGAGAACAAATTGATGACCGGTGGCACTGTGGGCTGCCGCCCACCCTTTACAAAAAAGCATATCTTTCAAAAAATACACCAACATTACATGACTATGACATACAGCACAAAACCGGTATCACTGATCAATGTGGAATAGTCAATTTACCAAATATAATAAAGTGAAGTAGTGGTAATACAAGCAATGAGACCTAGTGGACCAAAGCAGCATATTAATCAGTTTTATATGAGTAGAAGCGATTAAGTATACCATCAATTTTGCCAGTCTGACATGTCAAAAGACCTAATCCTATGAAGCTTTTTGCCTCACAGAAACGATCACAACCATGTCTTTGTATTTGCCTTCCCCCCTACAACAGATTAGTTTGGCATTGGACAGATATACTGATACATTTAGCTCTGGGGAAATAATGGATAATAACACAAAACAATGATATGAAAGAGGCACAATAAGGATTGTGGAGCTGACAATGTATCATGATATAATCTATTACATAACTACAACTGGGAAACAAAATTTACAAATATCACAATGTTGTGCTAGCGTAACAAGTCATTGTTCTCCTTGCTCATTTAATTCCTTGTAATGGAAAGTCACAACTTTTTTGTTGTTTTGTTTAGGCCACTGTTTCACAGTTTCAGTGTCGTTTCTGATACTGTGGCTTGTAAACCCAGCGTAGCAATCGATCGAGTCGAGTTTAAACTGTGTATATCAGGGGGTTCTTGGCTTGGAGTATGTGTGTAGTGGAGTTCACTGTGGAAGAATAGCACCTTGGAGCTACATTTGTGACAAAGTCACAGTAAATAGAGGTGCATACATAAGGGCACTTCTTAGCACATATGTATATAAATACACACATGATCACATGGTGCTTGCATTATGTGCACGCACACAGTTAAGACCTGAGGATATGACAGTAACATTTCTCTCCATGATATAACTGCAATGAAATCAAGCTGAAAAAAGTGTCAAACTATAATACAATGTCCTTTCAGTTACATTTCCGCTAAAATTAAGCATTATGTACACACACTTGAAATTGTCTGTAAAAATAAAAACCATCAAATGTTAACCATAAGTCCTTACATGACACCTATTCAAAGGGGCCTATATAGTAGAGTATAGGCTCTTATATGGCATTTATCTTTTCTAAAAATAACTATTCATTCACTGTAATGTTTTCCTTAAAATGTTGATAATGACTCACCCTCATGTAAGGTCAGCAGAATATACAACTCAAAACAACTGGTCAAGTTCAGCTAGTTCAGCATTGCTATTATTCAAAGGCACCTTGGCATAAAGAAAATCCTTCTGAAAAACAAAGGAAAATGAGACTAAAAAACGAGACTCTAAAAAGTCAAAATATGAGGAGTAAGAGCTAGTCCCTGCCAGAGCCATCATCTACAAATAATTATGTGTTTACACAGTAAGGCCCTGGAAGATATAGGGGGTTCTCAACCCTTTTGGTGCTTCTGTGGATTTCAGCAAGTTAAAACATCCATGGCACACCCATGATCTAATGGATGGGGGGGGGGGGGGGGGGACCTCAAAAACATTCTTATTCACATAAAGCTTTGCATGGCCCCCAAAAAGAGCTGCTGAACCAAAGACAATGTGTTGTAATAAGCGTATCTGTTTGAAAAAGAATGAAGTCAAGTAAACCTTTTTAATGTCCTTTACACTTAGGCAGAATCTGAGCTCACTCCAAGGCACACTGGTGGACCACAGCACCATTTCAGACCCCTGAACTCCTACTTTTTGATGAGAATTGACTCACTGCTCTTGCTTGCCACAATGGAAGCAGATTGCCTAAAACGCTATAATTATCTTTTGTCTGCCTACAATTTTACCTGAACACATCGCATACAATTTACCCTGCCCATTTTGCAATAAAAAAAGGTGAAAGTGGCTGGACTGTCTCAAGGCTGCTCTCTCTATGAACCAGGAAATGAGTAAATCCCTCTGTGCAGAATGTCCATCAGAATACTTAAAAAGAATAATCCAAGCATTAAGAAGGAAAATAAAGCTTTGTAAAGCCACAAAGACAGCAATCCTTGTCCTGCAGAGTGTTGGCCGAATCCCTCCGCCGGGGCCTCATTGCTACACCATGAACTGGGTGTATCCTTCAGCGCCGGTGACAATGACGTCCATCCAGATCCTCATGGCCTCAGGAGAGGGAGCAACCATGTAGTAAACCCTGTCGTGGGTCTTTACACTGAAGGTCAGGGACGGGTTGGGACTCTGATGGAGAGAAAGGAGGGAGAGAGAGAGAGCGAGAGAGAGGGAATGCAGAATCATGAGTGCGTGATAGAAAAGAAAGAGGAAGGCAAGAACTAGAGTTGGTAGGTGGAAGATATTGAAATAAATGTCACGGCACTATCATGCATACAGTAACTCTGAGTCTCCTTTAGGCCCTGTGTCCATACAGCTTATTTTGCTGAGCTCCAGCATATTCATAGTGCACTGTGCCCAACGTCTTTTTTCAGAGCTCTCCAGTAGGGTTGGCACGATGGACGATGGCATCGACCATCGTGATTGGCCGACCCCCCATCGACCTCTGAGCCGTCTACATCGGATCATCGTGATTAATTATCTGTTCGAAATAAATTTGTGACGTTTTAATAATAAAAAATACCAAGTCCACTCACCGTGACGCGTGGGGGACGCGCCGGCGGCATTAAACGAGCGCGCCCAGTTCAGACTCAGAGAAGCCTCCCTCCCCCTCCTCCGCTCTAGTGCTTCTCTGCACTGGGAGCGCTTGTTTAATGTCGCCGGGGCGTCCCCCGCGCATGAGAAGTCAGTTATTTTGTTGCGAAAACTTTTAAGACAAAGAAGAAACTTCACGTTCTTTCCTGTTTTCAACCCAAAGTGAGTACAAGTCTTCAACTGTGAATTTAACTCGCCTGTTTCCAAAGTGAAAGTCGAAGTCGCTCACAGCAGCATCCTCAACGCTAGACGCATCAGTCTGAATGACTGATCAGTCTCGCGTTGAGGCTACAGCAGCAGCAGCTGTGTTTTTCTCTCTCAACTCTCCTCTCGTCAAATCGCTCTCATTAGGTTCAAAAGTCCACGCGAATCTAACGTTATATCAGCCAGTAATTCAGTCAGTTTACTGCCAGCTAGTTAAATTCAACACACACACGTTGTTGGTGAGGACCTGTAACGTTAACGTTTTGTTATTTGCGCCGTTCAAATTGTTGGTAGTGAGAGCCACTGCTTCATTCAGTCACCTGGCATAGTAGCCTATCGAAGCCCGCTGGTCTCCGTGAAGAGCTCAGCTGTCCAGTTGTAATGAACGCATTGCAATGAATGGCATTACCGCACCGCAGCGACTTAATAAATTATTCCCCCCACCCCCGTCAATGACGATGCCATCGTGGATCACGATGGTTCACTGTGGAATAATCACGATGGATAATTTACTGACATCGCACAAACCTACTCTCCAGTCTCCACCTTGTTGGTGCATCCGCTCCCAGGCAGCGCATCCAGCTGAAAATATCTGAACTTTTCAGAAAGGCGCTGGTGTCGAGCACTACTTTTCAGGCAACCAATCATATGGAGAAACTATCACAACAGAGACAGAAAGGCTCAAATGTGGGAGCAGATTGGCTGGACATTGAATATTTCTGGTGAGTGTAACATTACTAACTTTACGCTTAGTTCACACAGAGAACCTACGCCTTGCCTTGCCTCAACCCACGCCTACGCCTGCAGACCTTGAGCTGGGCATAAACCTATTACACGCTTTTGCGATCACACCGCACGCCTATTGCACGCTGAACCTGAGCCGAGTCACAAGCGCCTCTCCTCTCTCCCGACTGTATTTTTTCATGTGTGGTCCCGAATTATCATAGGTAAAATAAATCTGATATATTTAATGTTCTATTGATGCTGGATATGTATAACCAGGTCTGACTATAGTCGGACATTTTAGAGAGGCGATCTTGCAAGAATATGTGCTGGCACAACAACATTGTCCATCTTGCTTCTTCGGTCGCTATTCTCTCTCATGAAGATTTGTTTGCAGACAGGGAGAAAGCCCCACGTGATAGCCACCCGTCAATCTCTCTCTCTCTCTGTTCAACACTGTTGTAGTAACTCCATTTTATTTTGAAATTCAGTTGACTTTGCCATTTCCCACGGATATTGTCGCGTTTTTCTTTCATGGCTTGACAGAAAAGCCTGCCTGCACGCGCCTAGTCGGCTTGAAAATAGAACTCACGCCTAAACGATAAAATCGGCAAGGCACAGGCAAGGCGTGGGTACACGCAGGGTTCACGCTCAGGCGCCCTAAAACGGACGCCTATTTAAAAGCGTGGGTAAAGGCAAGGCATAGGCAAGGCTTGGGTCGCCGGTGTGAACCCAGCCTTAAGCAGACAATAGTGTTGTAGAACAAGCAAGGCTTTCCAATACATGTCCAGTATAACGTTACTCCATAATGCCTTTATGATTGCTGTAGTAGGCTACTACCTAAGGTAAATTCAAAGATTAGCCTACAACGTCCTATTTCTCCATCGCCACTTTGACCTTACCCATATGTTGTTGCTATGGGCGGTATGGGAAAAGCGCTTCACCCAGCGCTTTTCTGAAAAGTTGAAGATTTGTCAGCTTTTGAAAGCGCTCTGCTCTGAGGGGGAAAAACGCAGGCTGCAGCGCTTTTCTGGAGCGGGTGCCTTTTATGCACTTTGCGGCTGATTCCCGTTGCTTTTAATGAGGAAACAGTGCTGGCATTGAGAATATAACGCTCAATGGACACAGCCTTTCCTTGTTAGTGCGCTGGGATACAGCGCTCCCCAGCACACTGCCAGGAAAAGACGCTATATGGACACACGCCCTTATCTCTTACACATGCACACACATACCTTATGTGCGTTCTTCAAGTGGTCGTAATACACTTCCTCAATGGCTTGGAAGTAGATGACTCCTTTCAGCTTGGCTTCATGCTTGTCTGCAGGAAAGAAAAGCACAACAATAGATAGAACACCGTAATGGCTAGGTAGGACTGAAATATCCCAGTACCAAGTAGTATTCAAACTATTGAGACTATTTACATGGTTTTGTTCACAGCCAATCTCCGCAAGCATTCTTTGATTTAAAGCAACGTGTGATTGGCCCACTACTGCAGCAGCTACAATCCATACAGTCTGTGGTGGTGAATTTGAGCGTGTACGTGACGGAGTTGCCAGTTCAGTGTGTCGAGATCCCCCCCCACAAAACAAAAGTATCCAATGAAGTACTTTATTGGTATCAGTATCACTTTGAGATAGGGATGTCACCGTGTAACCAGATAGTAAATCATATCCGTTTAGAAAAATCAATAACCGACGACCGTCTTTTTTTTGTCCTTTTAAATAACGTTTTTAAATTTTTGACAATGATTTGACTGTGTTTCGGACTCGCAATCATTCATTTCGCATAAAAAATAAACTGGTTAGAGGTGATAATGCTGCCTGTAAGCTACAGATGATAACATTAACGTTACACTAATTAATGCAGTAACGTTGCATGTAATGGACGCATGGCCCATGTGACCGCGGTGGTCACAATGTAACGTTAATAAAGTGGGCGAGACCTCACAGGGGAAACCAACGAGGGACTCACATCATCATTCCAGAAGTAGCCGCAACTGTAATGACAGCTGTAATGTTGCTGCTACTTCCGCTCTGGACCAGACAACGAGTTCCACAAAGAGGGAACAGGTTCCATGCTGCCAAAAGGTCCCGTGTACACGTTTAGAAAATGTTGTAACCGTTGACACCCCTACTTTGAGGGTACTGGTATAGTAATTTACATACTGTGTGCCCTCCGTGTGTTTCTCTGTTGTCTGAATGTGAATGTCAGTGCATGTGACACACACATGTAGTTGGCGTGTGGGTCCTACCTGCATAGTAGGAGAGCGTGCGTCGGTTGCGGTCGAAGACGAACCAGCGTTTCTTCCAGGTCTTGATCTTGCCTCCCATCTTGACCAGATAGCCTCGGCAGGTCTTCTCGGTGATGGACAGGTGGAAGCAGGTGTCTGCGCTGTGGCCTGCCGACTCGATGTGAGCCCGCAGGTCAAAATCGTCCTTTCGCACCGGCAGGTAGCGGGTTAGTGGCCGGGACTGGAGAGGAAAGAGTTAACGAGTACAGTGAGGAAGCGTTCAGATAATGAACTAAAAACAAACAAACAAAAAACAAACAGAGCAATATTTTTTTGGAAAAACAGAAATATACCCAGGAACAATGCCATTACTCTAAAAGTCTTTGAAACAGAATTTTCTTTTATGTTTATATAATTAATATAATACAGAGTTTTACATGAATTAAAGCACATGGTAATGCACACTTGTTCTCTTTCTTCTACTGCCAAGAGGGGAAAAGATGATGAGTGTAGCTTATACTGAATACTGACCGTACTGTCAGTAGGGTTAGCGGAAAAATGAGTTGCAGAAATGAGAGGAAATGCATGTCCAAAACATGAAAAAGCTGACATCAAAATCCTGTTTGCATAACGAGATGACAATGGAGGAAAGGGGTTCAAAATCGGCTTTACTAGTAAAATATATGATGAAATGTTCCTTATCCTGTTGAGAAAAAAAATACTTTTATTCTGTACTTTTGCCACTGCTCTACTTGCCGGCTAACTACAATGACAGTCATGCAATGTGAGTGAGCCTATACAGTAGAACGACTATATCACAAACTACAGTATGTCATTTGACAGTCATATACATAGAAGTACATCTTTCTCTCTCACCTGTGCTCTCTGCTTCTCTCGCAGCTTGACCTCGCGGTCGATGAGTTTCTGTCGTCTGCTCGTCTCCTCCTGCAGCCTTTTTTCCAGATCCTCCCTTCTCCTCCTCTCCTCGTCCAAGGCATGCTTTCTCACCTCCATCTCTCGCTCCTGAGGGATGATCAAAAGCATTACAATGCATTGCAAAACACACACACACACACACACACACACACACGCACACACAACTGGGCAATTGTGTCATGTTTTTTGAAAACAGCGATCCATGGCAACTTCTAAAAGATGTTATGAGGTAAGGTAGTGCCTCTGCGGTATAAGTGTGGGTGTTCATTAAAATGCCATGTCCTTGCACATGTAAAAGGGAGTCATCAATTTTTAAAGAAAAACATTTAATAGCAAGTTTTATTGTACTTTTTTGTAGCCTATTGTGTTGTTAGCGTAGTCTGGGAACCTGACAAATCTGTGCGCTCATGTTTTATTTGCTAAGGCAGATCGGTTGGGCCAATCACAACTGTTTATCTAATAAGGGGCGGGTTTGATACGATGACTGACAGAGGAGCGCCGTTGAGGCTTTTCAAAACACAATTTTCGTTGCTTTGTGCAGGTCTATCCAATTGTGTCCACAGGCAGTTTGGTGTACGCTAGAGAGCTGCGCGGGCCTGAAATCTCGGCCCGAGCCCTCCCCGGCCCGTGACATGCAGGCCCGTGCCCGACCCGGCCCGGATGAGTCATGAAATTAATTGGCCCGAGCCCGTTGCGAGGCCCGACATCAATATCACGATATGACGACACATCTCTCTCTCCCTCTCTGTGCATGCTGCCGCGCCGCTAAACTCGCTGGTCCAAAACGTTGCTAGACTGTGTTGCCTATGAAGACAAACACTGCAGCTTTCTCTCTGTCTCTCTCTCCCCCTCTCACACATGCTACCGTGGCCTATCAAAATCCACACATATTGTCTCGAGAAAGAGAACGTTAGATCGTTTAATTGCCAACAGCAACAATGCCCACAAACTGAAACATTATGTCACTCAAGCATATCGAAATTAAAACAGCAGACTTACCGTTTATAGCTGCATTGAATAACGTCACATTAGTGTCCTCACAATGTATGGTAGATGGGTTCATTTTGAACAGGTTGAAATGAGCTTTCCCTACTGCAGTGGGGACTGTTTAACTCTCCCCTCGCAAACTTTGTTTTATGTCCATCGATCTTATTTCTCTCTCACGACACGGACACGGACACACGCGGCTTGTTTTGTTGTTGTTTTTTACGCTGACGGAGTGGCAGACTAACGTCACGGTGAGGGTGTGTGTGTATGTGTGTGTGTGGCTGTGGCTAGGCGAGTGTCTGTGCAGTGTGCGCTCCTCCTCTTTGTCTGACTGCTCTGCTGTGTAAAATCAAGCGAGTAATACAACGTTATTTTATTTAATTATTGAAAAACGGCCCGACCCCGGCCCGGCCCGGACCTATTAATTAAAAAAAAAGAAAAAACGAGCCCGGCCTTGGCCCGTATTGGCAGGCCCGAGGGGCCCGCGAGGGTACCCTCGGGTTTGCAGCACTCTAGTGTACGCCCGTTGGTAACACCCCAGGGAGTCTCCAGACTCATTGGTCTGGCAATGTCAGGCTATTACAAGCCATGCTGACTTTTACATATTTGGCCCTTCTGTCAACAGGCTGTAAATAGTAACAATAAAAAGATCTTAAGTACTAACAGGCACGATTCTATAAAAGCTGACAGGCTGTTCGTTTGCTTAACATTTGTATTTTACACAAGATGATTCAACAGTATAATAAATTTTTTGCTCACTATCCCAATGCTTGACTGTACATTTGACTTATGATGTATGGACACATTCAGCCTTACAATAGAGTGTGTGTGTGTGTGTGTGTGTGTGTGTGTGTGTGTGTGTGTGTGTGTGTGTGTGTGAGTGAGAGAGAGATAGAGAGAGTGTGTGTGTGTGTGTGTGTGTGTGTGTGTGTGTGTATGTGTGAGAGAGAGAGAGAGAGATAGATTGTGTGTGTGTGTGTGTGTGTGTGTGTGTGTGTGTGTGTGTGTGTGTGTGTGTGTGTGTGTGTGTGTGTGTGTGTATGTGTGAGAGTGAGAGAGGGCGCAAGAGAGTGATTTGTTAGAATATATAAATGGGTAAACATTAAAATATCATTGGGGATACACATCAGTGTTTCCCCTACCATTCTACAGGCCTGGCGGGCCCGCCAGGCCCAGGAAAAAAAAGAAAAAAAGAAAAGAAAATCTACTCTCCCCAAAATCTCAATAAACCTTTATGGCATACTATTACTACCGGTGTTGACAGTGTTGACAGTAATAGAAGATGCCAAATCATTCAAAACAATAAGCATTTTGCTTTTAGGAGCATTGCGCCAGCGTGCAGCGCTGTTCCAAAATGTGTCAACGTGTGTCGTTGCCTGGGAAACGCACATCCCATAATACAACTGTTCGCATCGCATCCTATAATAGTATGATGATACTTGGGATGCCATTGCGAACATAGGTGCTAACAGGTTAGCTAAAAGTTTAGCGTCACCAGCGACGGCCCCCACCGTTGTGGTCGGGGTACGTTTCGAAATCCCTCCAGGCCTGAAATTTTGTGCACATGTGTATGCATGTACTGTGTGTGTGTGTGTGTGTGTGTTAGTCACCTTGTGTTCAATGAGGCGGTGCTTCTCAGCCTGGGCTTCTCTCAGCAGACGCTCCATCTCCTCCAGCTTGGCCACATTTGAGGTACTGGCACTGCAACACACACACGTACACACACACACACACACACACACACACACACACACACACACACACACACACACACACATGTACGCACACGTTTGTTTGTTTATTTAGATCCCCATTAGCTACTGTAAACAACAGTAGCTACTCTTCCTGGGGTCCACATTAATATTTTACAATACTTCAATTATGAAAATACATTATATTCACATACAAACATTATTTACAAATATACATATCTGTATCATTCTTACTCATACATGCTACTACAACCACTTAGACACACAAGGCAAAAACCAACAAAACACATGACCACAAACACTAGCTCAAAACTTATCTAATACATACAATTGCTCTATATAATAATTGAATATGTAATTAATTGAATAAGTAAGAAAATAAATTCCTTTATAACAATGAATGAAAAGCTCAAAAACAAAGGTCATGTTATATTTTACAGTTCTTGTGTAAACAGATATAATTTTAGTTTTTTGTTAAAGCATGTTTTATTACTTTGTGAAATCAAAAAATGTGGTAATGAATTCCATGCCACCATTGCTCTGTAATAAACTGTTCTCTGAAATAGACTAGTTCTGCATGGAGGCAACAAAAACCGACCTTCTGACGACTGGCGAGTAGAATAATTATGACTATCTGCAAAAAATGACAATTTACTATAAAGTATTTTTGGGGTTTTAGTTATGATGATATTTTTCACATAGCACACGAGAGAATAATGCAACCTGCTCTTTACACTTAACCAAGCTAAATTATTATTCATTATACTTACACTCGTTCTATATGGACAGTGCAGAACAATACGTGCTGCTCTGTTTTGAGCTACCTGTAACCTGTTTAAATTATTTTCTGTTGTATTTGACCAAATAACCGAACAATAATCTAGCTGTGATAACACCAACGCTTGCATTGATTGTTTTATTAAATGGCTAGGCATGAATTTTCTACAGTGTTTTATTGCAGCCATACCTCTTCCCATTTTTACTACTAATTGGTCAATCTGACTGTTCCAAGATAGTTTACTGTCAATAGTGATCCCTAACAACTTCACATCAGTAACTTGTTCTATAAGTTTATCCCCTAAAGTCAAATGTAGGGATGGCATAACTTTTAATGAATGTTTTGAACCAACCACCATACATTTTGTCTTTTCAGTGTTAAGAACCAGTCTATTTTCCGTTACCCAATGCTCTATTAGCTTTAATTCCTCATTTAGGATCCTCCCAAGTTCTCCCGGTGTGTGTGATGATGTATATATTGTTGAATCATCTGCATACATTGCAATGGTGGCACAATTCAAAATCAAAGGTAAATCATTTGTAAAAATTGAAAATAAAAGTGGTCCTAAGCAACTCCCTTGAGGCACCCCACAACTTAATGCACTTACCTCAGAATAACTACCATTAAAAAGTACAGTATATTTCCTATTTGTGAGATAGCTTTCGATCCATGCCGCAGCAGGTGCTTCAAAGCCATAACAGTTCAATTTCTTCAATAACAACATGTGATCTAATATATCAAATGCTGCACTAAAGTCTAGCAATACAGCACCAACAATTTTCTTCGCATCAATATCTTTCATCCATCCATCAGTCATCTGATTTAATGCTGTAGCTGTGGAGTGCCCCTTTTTATAAGCATGTTGATACACAGTATTTAATTCATTTTTACAGAAGTAATTTTGTATTTGTTCATATGCTATTCTCTCCATAATCTTACTTAAAGCTGGTAATAAACTAATTGGTCGACTATTTTTTCCTGAGAATGGTTCTTTACGATTTTTTTCTAATGGAACGATTTTGGCTATTTTCCATTCTGATGGACAGATACATTTGTCTAAACTTAGATTAATAATATAAGAAATAGGCAGAGCAATCAGTTTTGCTACAGGTTTCAGTAGCTTCACTTCAAGATTATCAACACCGGAAGGTTTGTCTTTACTCTCACTTAACAATTTTTCAATTGTTCCGGTACAAATCTTTTCAAATTTAAACTTATATGATTTATTTGTCATTATTCTATCTTTTATTAACCTACTTGAAAGCTCATCTTCTTTATGTTTGAGATCCATACCATCCCTTAATTTCTGTATTTTATTATTGAAATAGTAACTTAAATAATTGGCAATATCTATTGGTTTGGTCAGAAATTTTCCATCTACTTCCAAGAAGGACGGTGTTACTTTAGCTTTTCTTCCCATTAATTCATTGAGTGCATTCCATATTTTCCTACTGTCTGATTTAGCATCCTTAATTCTATTTTGATAATACATCCTTTTTTTCTTTTTATTCAGTTTTGTTACACAATTCCTTAATTTACAATAATTACTCCACTGCAAAGCATCACCTGATTTCGTTGCTTCTTCCTTGGCTAGGTTTCTTTGCACCATGTATTCTTTCAGTTCATGATCCAACCATGGAGCCCTAGCATTTTTTACAGTTTGCTTTCTTACAGGAGCATGTTTGTCAATAACAGGCGTTAACAAGTTAGTGAAAACTTCCAAAGCCAAATCAGGATCTTCCTTCTGTAGGACACTTGACCAGTCAATATTACTTACTTCATCATAGTAATTATTTTCATTAAAATATTTAAATATCCTCTTGTATATTATTTTCTGACCAGCTTTTGGAACTTTGGTCCTTCTACCGATTGCAATTAAATTATGATCGCTGCAACCTACTGTAATTGATACTGCTTTTGAGGACAACTCAGCAACATTTGTGAAAAATAGGTCGTACACACACACACACACACACACACACACACACACACACACACACACACACGTTAGAAAAATTTAACATTTGTGTTGTACAATCAACCAAGCAACTCTAGAGCTGCAATGATTAATCGATCAACAGAAAAATAATCTTATCAATTTATTTTTATTTTTATAATCGATAAACGTTAATTGTTTTCGACTAATTTCATTCTTGTTTCTGGTTTATTTAGTCTTCTATGACAGCAAACTGATTATCTTTGGCTTGTGGACTGTTTGTTGGTCAGGAGGACAAAAGAAAACATTTGTGGACGTCATCTTGGACTTTCGGGAAAAAGTGATCGCCATTTTTCACCATTTTGTGACATTTCATAGACCAAACGACTCATCATTTATTCAAGAAAATAATCAACAAATTATTTGAGAATGAAAACAATCGTCAGTTGCAGCACTAATATAGTCAAGCCAACGCAAACTTGCAACTTCCCGAAGGTTGACTATGACACACACACACACACACACACACACACACACACACACACACACACACACACACACAATGTTCTTGTGTATTCCAGCAAGCCTGTATTACATTCCTGATGTATTCCAGCAAGCCTGAAAACTTTGCGTCATATTATGAGTGTGTGTGTGTGTGTGTGTGTGTGTGTGTGTGTGCGTGTGAGTGTGTGTGGGTGTGTGCGTGTGTGTGTGTGTGTGTGTGTGTGTGTGTGTGTGTGTGTGTGTGCGTGTGTGAGTGTGTGTGTGAGTGTGTGTGTGTGTGTGTGTGAGTGTGTGTGTGTGTGTGTGTGTGTGTGTGTGTGTGTGTGTGTGCTGGCTAGAGTCTAGACTGAAGTCTGCTGCTGTTCATTTCACTTTCATTCCACTTCAAAAGAACACCTGGAACAAGTCGGATGGAAACCTCAGACACCCCCCCCCCCCCCCCCCCCCGTCTCTTCCTCTGTCCATCCCACCTCCTCTCTCCCACATCTGCCTCTGCCTTCATTCCCTGGATCATTCCCTCAATCTGACTACTGGATTCTATTTAAAAACTAGAACGACCGCAACGCAGACTTATGCCTCCGCCATTAGTTCATTCTGGAGTCCAAATCGGCATTTGAGGCAAATTGGAAGAAATTCCGTCAAGGCGCACCTGTGATGTTGCGTTAACAAGCTTGAAAATGGCGTTCGAGAGCTCACCTTGACCTTTGACCTTTGACCACCAAAATCTAATCAGATCATCCTTGAGTCCAAGTCGATGTTTGAGACAAGTTTGATTAAATTCCGTCAAGGCATTCCTGAGATATCACGTTAACAAGCTTGAAAATGGCGTTTGAGAAGTCACAGTGACCTTGACCTTTGACTTTTGACCACCAAAATCAAATCAGTTCATCCTTGAGTCTAAGTAGATGTTTGAGGCAAATTTGATGAAATTCCGTCAAGGTATTCATGAGATATCGCGTTAACAAGCTGGAAAATGGCGTTTGAGAGGTCACAGTGACCTTGACCTTTGACCACCAAAATCTAATCAGTTCATCCTTGAGTCCAAGTCGATGTTTGAGACAAGTTTGATTAAATTCCGTCAAGGCATTCCTGAGATATCGTGTTAACAAGCTTGAAAATGGCGTTGGAGGGGTCACAGTGACCTTGACCTTTGACCACCAAAATCTAATCAGTTCATCCTTGAGTCCAAGTCGATGTTTGAGACAAGTTTGATTAAATTCCATCAAGGCATTCCTGAGATATCGCGTTAACAAGCTTGAAAATGGCGTTCGAGAGGTCACAGTGACCTTGACCTTTGACCACCAAAATCTAATCAGTTCATCCTTGAGTCCAAGTCGATGTTTGAGACAAGTTTAATTAAATTCCGTCAAGGCATTCCTGAGATATCGCGTTAACAAGCTTGAAAATGGCGTTCGAGAGGTCACAGTGACCTTGACCTTTGACCTTTGACCACCAAAATCTAATCAGTTCATCCTTGGGCCTAAGTGAATGTTTAAGGCGAATCTGATGAAATTCCATCAAGGCGTTCCTCAGATATGGCGTTAACAAACATCCGTACGGACGGACGGACGGACATCCGTACGGACGGACAACCCGGATCCATAATGCCTTCGGCCTGGCTTCGCCGGCGGAGGCATAAAAACAAAAAAACTAAATGGCGGTCTGGAACTAGAATGCACGGTATTGTATTTTTTTTCTTTTCCCAATAGCCGATATTTTCCAACTCTTTTGGTTGATTGCCGATGCCGATATATGCGTGCATTTTAACCTGATGACATCAGTGATGTCACAATGCACAATTGCTCAAGTGACATCACTGATGACATCACTTATGACACCATCATAGTGTGTGTTTTCACAGGATGGCCAAGGCCCGTCCCACCATTCCGTTTTTGAGATACAATTCTGAGATTTGACACACTTCAACTACTGTGACAGCAAAATCTTGTAAAAAAAAATCTTGAAGTTTCAAGCTTTATTTAGCAAGAATTTGCAGTAGTTGTTTACAGTACCGTTTACAGTAAAACATTTTGATGCACTGTGGGGTAAATTTTGCATCAAACACAAATCAGTATCAAAATTTTATGTAGGACAGTCTAATGATGCAGATGCTGAAGTTTGGTGTAGTTTGAAGAAAAAAATGTGGGAGGAGTAGGGTTTAATTAGTTTTACAGTTTTTGTAGTTTGGCAGTCTTTAGACTTCATAATTGGCCATAGGTTGCAGTGTACAAACGTTTCTCCTCACTTGGGCCCACATTTTGGTGAAAGTTGCAAAGCCGTAGCACGTATGCCTGATTTGTAGGGGTGTCACAATATATCGTCCCACGAAATTTCGCGATAGTAAAACGTCACGATATGTATCGTTGAGATGAAATCTCATATCGCAAAAAAAAAAAAAAAAAAAAAAAATTTTTTTTTTTTTTTTTCCCAAAAAAATAGACTAAGAAACGTCTTTGTTTGTTGAAGTTCAATGTGTGGAAAGTAGTTCAGTTGAACAAGTCTCTGAAGAGACACATGAGAAGTTATACAGGAGAGAAACCATTCAATTGAGTTTCTGGCAAAACTGTTTACTTGACAGGAAAAACTGAAGATGCATAAAAAATAGATTAAGAAAAGTCTTGTTGTTTGAGTTTGAAGAAAAACTGAAGATGCATAATGAGAATTTATACTGCTGAGAAACCTTTTAGTTCAAAGTAAATCTAAGTGACGGTGTAACTCATTCTATTTCAAGATAAGCCTTATCTCCAATCTCATGTTTTTTCTAGTTGTTATTGTAATAACAATTTCCCACAACAGCATGTTTTGTATTTGTGCATTTCAAACAAATACTACTTTTCCAGTCATATATTGTCATTATTCAAGTTTAAAAAAATATTGTTAAAATCGTATCGTATCGTATCGTTATCGTGAACCCAGTATCGTGATACGTATCGTATCGTGAACTGAGTGTATCGTGACACCCCTACTGATTTGTTATGAATTTTCAAAGTTTTAAACTTTAGATGGTCGCTGTAGCGCCACCATCAGGACTATTGGCGCCAAATTCGCGTCAATGAAGTTTGGCATGGGACTGGACCTTTGTGCAAAGTTGGTTTATTTTCATGCATGGGAAGTCCAACTTCCTGGAATAATAATAATAATGGCAAATGCAAACAGTGGCCCTGCCGCTTCGCTGGCCCGGCCACTAATAAGTTAGCAGCAGAGCACACATCAATCATGTTTAGCAAGCCCAAATTGCGGTGTCTGAATGCTAACGTTACCTAGCAATGTTGTCCACCTGGAGGCTGGAGTTTGGACTTAAGCAGTGTCAATTTGCCAGGGCGAAAGGCTGGAGTTATAGGATGGACTTTCAGTATAATGGGTGAGTACGGTAACTTAACTGTTGGGTTTCTCTTTGTTATGGAGTGGGATCAGTGAGTGATTGACATCTATAGCAGTGTACGTTGTTGTTTACGTTGGAAAATGTGCACCAGTATGTGTCTGTGTCTGACCAGTTCATTCATTCATACTGTGTAGGTCTATAATGAGCTGCTGTGCTGCCATTTCTTGTTCTATACTTATTGATATACTGTGTAAGCTACCTCTGTGTTGATTTGGTAGTGTAGGCTGACTAAAGCTATTTCAGATTGATTTTTTTGAGAAATTGGGCTGTGGTGTTTTTTTGAGTCCAGGCTGGTGTGTGTGTGTGTGTGTGTGTGTGTGTGTGTGTGTGTGTGTGTGTGTGTGTGTGTGTGTGCGCGCACGCACGGGGCCCATCGCAACTACGTTATGCCACTGCTGCTCTGGGGCAGTTTGAGAGTTGTGACCAGGCTTAATCCATGTCTGAGAAACAGGGTGATACCTAGGACTGCAACTAACCATTCTTTTCATTGTTTTTCATTGTCCAATATTTATTTGGTTTATTAAATCTCAGAGAATAGTGAAAAATGTCGATCGGTGTTTCCCAAAGCACAAGATGATGACATCCTCAAATGTCTTGTTTTCTCCACAAACCCAAATATATTCCGTCGTTTACTGTCATAGAGGAGTAAAGAAACCAAAAAATATTCACATTTAGAAGCTGGAATCAGAGATTTTTTTTATCTTAAAATTGTTGGTGATAAAGAGCTAATTGATTAATCGTTGCAGCTCTAGTGATAACTTCCACGTAATCTTAGTCATCGCTTATTAAAGCATTCTGTTTGGCATTTCAAACCCAAAGCTACTCTCTCCTGAGAATACTCCTGAGAATATAGATTATTCTGTGTTTGTGCATGCATGTGCGTGTGTGTGTGTGTGTGTGTGTGTGTGTGTGTGTGTGTGTGTGTGTGTGTGTGTGTGTCTGTGTGTGTGTGTTTTGGATCAAAGAGGAAATTCATTAGGAATGGCAGCTAAGATGTTAAGGCAACTTAAGGATCGCACCATCTCTCTCACAGGTTCTTTTGACTCTCTGGCTCTGCTGTGTCACAGTCTAGTTCCAGGACTCCCTGCAGACAGCTGCTACAGTATATACTGTACATGGACGGTATACATTCTCAATTGATGCTACATCACAGGGAAGGGATGTCTGTTTGTCTATGTGCGTCTTTGTCATAACAAATCTAATTTCTCTAATTTCTCCTCTCATTCCATTACCCTTCTCCCCCCCCCCCCATTATCTCTCTTTCATCCAGAGCCAGAGGCAAACAGATATCCAGTGCATTTCTGTGCTGATGTCACAACACTGCTCAGATGAATGGCCCACATTAGACTCAGTCTAAACAAACCAGGGAGGGATGGAGGGAGAGAAGTAAATTAAGTAAAGGAGAGAGGGAGAGAGAGAGGGAAGAGGGAAAACAAAAAGAAGAAAGGAATGAGAGAAGGGGTTTCCCGCTCTCTTGTAATTCTTCCTAATAGTCTTCAACAGTTGACAGTTTCATAAGCTAAATCATCCCCACACGTCTGCACTCTACGCTTTGCCATGGCTTTCAAATGAACCACCAACTACGGTACATGCGAGGAACTCTTCCGTTGCCACTTTGGCAGGTATCCAGCCTGTTAATCAGCAGCATTCCCTTTCATTATAGAAGCCACTCTGAAGGGTACAAAATTCTTCCTTCCACAAGCCAATGCTCTCATCTACAATAACTGCTATATTTCAGTCTAGTAGTGAACTGTAAAATCAGAACATTGCTGTCAATGACCAAGAGTTAGATCTCTCTGCACAAGAATCACATACAGTACAACTACCTGGAAGTAATCAGGTTAAATCACTGTTAAAGTTTGTATATTACAATGCATAATCCCAGTGATTAAAATATATTAGTGGCCTTTCCTAAACCAGCTGATGCCAATCAAACTTCCCCTATCTCCCTCCCAGCACTCACACCAGTATTAATCATCCTATCTTATCTTTAACATTCATCCATCCTCCCCTCCTCCCCTCCTCCCACTCTGATCCTCTTACCTCAGTCGGTGAGAGGGAATTGCACTCATAGTCATCGTAGACCAGCTCAGGATTTGACCCCGGCTTCAGATATTTGGACTACTTGAGGAGTGCTTTTGGTTCGCCTTGTTCTGACACTTGTACCGCCTCAAAACTGGACACATCACTGGCAAGATGAGACGAGTCAAGTCCTCTGGCTCTGCATGTATTTCCAAGCCTTCAAAATGTATTCTGCTACTATTTAGTCCAGCACTGATCCAGTTACTCCCACACATTAGATTCCAGTAACAATCCAATCCAACCACCAAGTGTAACGCAAGCCAAATGGAGCAAGCTATTCCAGGCAAACTTTTACAATGCAGAGAGAGGTCAACCTGCAAATGGTTTGGGACCATACAAAATCTATCTGCAGAAACAAGACTGTACCATTCAGACAAACAAGGGGAGGGGAGAAAAAAAGGACTCAACCACTGTAAATAGGAGAGGAGGGAAGAGCACCACACATGGTTTTAGTCCAGATGTGGGGCTGGACCCCCAAATCTACCTCCACATTCATGCTGGTTTGCTCAGTTCATCTGAACCTGAGGGGGTTGAATGCACACGCACACACACACACACACACACACACACACACACACACACACACACACACACACACACACCCGCGCGCACACACACACACACACACACAGCTTCATGTTTTCCTTGTTCCGTAACCTGACCCCTAGAACACTAATCAAGACTTCCCCATAACACACACACGCTCGCACGCGCACACTCACACACACGCACACGCACACACACACACACACGTATCCTATTCTCAGAGGAGAGACCATGAAAGGCGGGAAACCTCTGCTTTGCAGCTCCACACACTTTTTACATTAAGTCACTTTCTCCCCTCTCTTTGTCGCCCCCCACCCCTCTACAGTCAATGTTTCATATTAGAAAAACAAAGGGACTGTTTCTCCATTGTCCGCTCTCTATCTTGTCTGTCCACAAATGTGCTCTTTCAGGGTTTTCACAAGATCATTTTTTCAACATTCAACTTCTATTCACTGAGACTGTTTCCTTGCTTTGTCTGTCATGCTGATCACAATCTCTCTTCCTGTCTGACTGTCTGTCTGCCTGTCTGTCTGTCTGTCTGTCTGTCTGTCTGTCTGTCTGTCTGTCTGACTGTCTG